>NC_083453.1:3657500-3822500 GCF_020745735.1 Hemiscyllium ocellatum
TGGGCAAAGAGACACAGGTTCAAATCCCACTTGCATAATAATATCTCCATAACAGGTTGATTGGGACACTTCCCTGAGGGACTCCTGCAGAGATGTCCTGGAGCTGAGATGACTGACCTCCAACAACCACAACCATCTTCCTATGTGCCAGGTATGACTCCAACCAGCGGAGAGTTTGCCCCCTGATACCCATTGATTCCAGGTTTGCCAGGGCTCCTTGATGCCACACTTGGTCAAATGCCGCCTTGATGTCAAGGGCTGTCCCTCTCCCCTCCCCTCTGGAGTTCAGCTCTTTTGTCCATGTTTGAACCAAGGCTGTAATGAGGTCAGGAGCTGAGTGACCCTGGTGGGACCCAAACTGGGCGTCACTGAGCAGGTTATTGCTGAGCAGGTGCTGCTTGATAGCACTGTTGGTGACCCCTTCCATCACTTTCCTGATGATCGAGAGGAGACTGATGGTAGTAATTCACCAGGTTGGATTTGTCCTGCTTTTTTGTACAGGACATACCTGGGCAACTTTCCACATTGTTGGGTAGATACCAGTGTTATAACTGTACCGGAACAGCTTGGCTAGGGGAGCAGCAAGTTCTGGAGCACAAGTCTTTAGTCCCATTGCTGGAATGTTGTCAGGGCCCATAGCCTTTGCAGTATCCAGTGTCTCCAACCGTTGCTGATATCACATGGAGTGAATCGGATTGGCTGAAGACTGGGATCTATGATGCTGGGGATCACTGGAGGAGGCCGAGATGGATCATCCACTCAGCACTTCTGGCTGAAGATTGCTGTGAAAGCTTCAGCCTGACCTTTTGCCCTGATGTGCTGGGCTCCTCCATCATCGAGGATGGGGAGATTTGTGGGGGCTCCTCCTCCAGTGAGTTGTTTAATCCCCCACCACCATTCACCACTGGATGTGGCAGCACTGCAGAGCTTAGATCTGATCCAGTGATTGTGGGATCGCTTAGCTCTGTCTATCACTTGCTGCTTTTGCTGTTTGGCGTGTAAGTAATCCTGTTTGGTGGCTTCACCAGGTTAACATCTCACCTTCAGGAATGCCTAGTGCTGCTCCTGCCATGCCCTCCTGCACTCTCCATTGAACCAGGGCTGATCCCCTGGCTTGATGGTAATGGTTGAGTGGGGGATATGTCGGGCCATGAGGTTACAGATTGTGCTGGAGTACAGTTCTGCTGCTGCTGATGGCCCACAGAGCCTCATGGATGCCCAGTCCTGAGTTGCTAGATCTGTTTGGAGTCTGTCCCATTGAGCACAGTGATAGTGCCACACAACACGATGGAGGGTATTCTCAATGTGACGGTGGGACTTTGTCTCCACAAGGACTGTGTGGTGGTCCCTCTTACCGATACTGTCATGGACAGATACATCTGCAGCTGGCAGATTGGTAAGGATGAGGTTGAGGATGTTTTTCCCTCTTGTTGGTTCCCCCACCACCTGCCGCAGACCCAGGGTAGCAGCTATGTCCTTTAGGACCTGACCAGCTCGGTCAGTAACACTGCTGCTGCTGAGCCCCTCTTGGTGGTGGACATTGAGATCCCCCACCCAGGGTACATTCTGTGTCCTTGCCACCCTCAGTGCTTCCTCTAAGTGCTGTTCCATGTGGAGGAGTACTGATTCATCAGCCGAGGGAGGATGGTACGTGGGAATCAGCAGGAGGGTTCCTTGTCCAGGTTTAACCTGAAGCCATGAGACTTCATGGGGCTCAGAGTCAATGTTGAGGACTCCCGGAGTAACTCCCTCCCGACTGTATCCCCACCTCAGCTGGGTCTGTCCTGCCTGTGGGACAGGATGTATCCAGGGATGGTGATGGTGGTGCCTGGGACATACATACATTATAGACAATGTCAGGCTGTTATTGGAGTAGTCTGTGAGACAGCTCCCCCACTGGCCCCCCCAGGTGTTGATAAAGAGGTCTTGGCAGGGTAGGCCGAGCTGAGTTTGCCATTGCCAGTGCCTCGGTTGATGCCGGATGGTCTGTCCAATTCCATTTGTCCTTTCTGTCATAGTTTGAGACAGCGGAGTAGCTGGCCCAAACCTTGTTAAGAGCGTGTCCGTGGGATGTGAACGTTGCTGGTTGGGCCGGTGTTCATTGCCGCTGAACTGAACAGCTTCCTCGGTTGTTTGAGAAGCGAACATTTTGTTGCTGTAGCTCCATAGACGATTGCCAATGGTTGCCATTTGAGTTAGCTTTTAATTCTCAGATATTTGAACTGGAATGTGTATTTCATTGTCTGCTGTGGTGGGATTTGAATCCATATCTCCAGAGTATTAACCTGGGGTTCTGGAATCCATGTCTGCTTTGCCACACTGATGTCGCTTTGTGCAGTAGAAACACTGCTTGCCCCACACTGACCATCCTTCCTTTTACCTTGTGTGCTGACCCCCCCCCCACAATATTTACTTCCTGCCCTCTGGCGTTGAACTTCCTGTTAGCTCTGAGGCCAGTGTTCCAGATGGCATTGGAACTTCATTCACATTGCTGTGGGTCTGGAGTCACACCAGATCAGGACAGTCAACTTCCTTCCCAGTAAGTCTCGTTGCTGACTCCAAGCCCCATGATGTTTCACAAAAAGGGCATTAGCGGATATTTTTCAATCCATAATGGTCACTGTCGCTCAGACCAGTGTCATATTTCCAAGCTTTGTGGGTCAAATTACTGCGTGGGTGGCTCAGTGGTTAGCACTGCTGCCCCACCGCGCCAAGGGCACAGGTTCGGCTGACCCTCTGTGTGGAGTTTGCACATTCTCCCCGTGTCCATAAGGGTTTCATCCTCCAGACCAAAGACGTGGTTTAGCTATGGGAAATGCAGCGTTACAGGGAGAGGCTCAGGGTCTGGGTGGGATGGGGTGGACTTAATGGGCTGAAATGACCAGCTTCCACGCTGTCGGGATTCTTTCATTATTTGAAAGCAAAGCCAGCTGTAGAGGCTGGCAATCCGAAACTGCTGGGGAAAATCAAGCAATACCTGACAAAAAGCAGGGTCAGCATTTCTGAATTCATGAAATTATAAAGCTCCCATCGCCACAACCTCCCTTCCCTCAGAAGCTGCTGTTGTGGTGTTGGTCGGATGATTAAAAACTGTTCAGGGAATCAGGGAGGAGAGCATCCCAACTCTATGAAACAGGATCTCCCACCTCCAACCTGGTCAGCCATAGTGCCTTGGTTTAATCTTTCAAGCAGAAAGATGACATCTCTGACAGTGCGGTACTCCCTCTGTGTTAGACTGGAAGTTTCCGTTCTGGAGGAGAGGCATATCAGACTGAAAACCACTCGCTCTCTTTCTCTCTCTCCAAAGACGTAACCAGGTCTTCAGCAGATCTGGAAGGAGAGTGCGATTTTTTTTCTTACAGACTTGAGGTAGGTCAAGAGTTAACATTTGTTCAGGGGGAAAAGTAAAGTTTTGGCATGAACGACAAAACCAAGCATCTGGGATACAGATTTAGCGATGGATGAGATGTGGGATTTTTTTTTCTCTCTTTTGAAAAGAGAGAAGATAGTGAGGCCTGTAGGAGTGCTAAATGAATCCAACTGCTTCCTGCTTTAGAGGTCGAGAGTGCTGTTTACCTGATTGATGATGACTGGAGAATGACTTTTCAATTTCTCTAACTTTCCATTTCTTAGCTTCTTCCTCTAGATCCCAGCGAGTCCAAATTGGCCCATGTAAGAAGACCAGAACTGCCCCCACTGAAAATTAAAAGTGATTGTGTCACAAAAGCGTAAGAACTAGGAACAGGAGTCGGCCATCTTACCAACTAGGAACAGGAGTCGGCCATCTTGCCCATTGAGTCTGCTCTGCCATTCAATAAGATCATGGCTGATCTTTTTGTGGACTCCGCTCCACTTACCCGCCCACTCACCGTAACCCATAATTCCTTTATTGTTCAAAAGTCTATCTATCGTTGCCTTAGAACCATTCAATGAGGTATCCTCAACTGCTTCACTGGGCAGGGAATTCCAGATTCACAAGCCTTTGAGCTGTGCATCAATAATGCTTTGTGGACACGGGTTTGAGTCCCAACACGGCACACGGTGGCATTTAAATTCAATGAACCAACCTGAAATGTAGCAGCCACTGTAACAGTTTTGTTAAAGCCCCAATTCATACCCTTCAGAGAAGGATATCTGCCGTCCTTACCCTGCCTGGTCTACATGTGACTCCAGACCCACAGCGATGGGGTTGAATCTGAAATGCTTTCTGAAATCGATGAGTAAGGCACCTCTCCACCCCCACCCTCCTCCCGCTTATCTCTCCACCCTTCAGGCTCTCTGCCTTTATTCCTGATGAAGGGCTCTTGCCCGAAACGTCGATTTCGCTGCTCCTCGGATGCTGCCTGAACTGCTGTGCTCCTCCAGCACCACTGATCCAGAATCCACTCAGTTCAAGGGGCAATTTTGGCCTTGCAGCTTTCTATGAAAGGATACATTTAAAATTCTACCAGAGCCTCATTTTCTGGCCTGTCTAAATGCAATTAATATTCATTTAGAAAGTCATTGAGTCATTCAGCAATGAAAAAACACCGACCATTTACCTTATCCATGCCCCTCATGATTTTATAAACCTCGATAAGGTCACCCCTCAGCCTCCGATGCTCCAGTGACAAAACTCCTAGCCTATCCAGCCTCTCCTTATAACTCAAGCCCTCCATTCCCGGCAACATCCTGGCAAATTTCTTCTGAACCCTCTCCAGCGTAATAATATCCTTCCTGTAACAGAGCGAGCAGAACTGGACACAGTTCTCCAGAAGAGGCCTCACCAATGTCCTGTAGAACCTCAACATGACGTCCCAACTCCTACACTCTAAGGTCTGAGCAATGAAGGCAAGCATGCTACACACCTTCTTAACCCCCCTGTCTATATGTGATACAAACTTCAAGGAATTATGTTCCTGCACCCCAGGTCACCACTAATTGTATAAACCCCACCCTTGTTTGATGTACAAACACCTCACGTTTTTCCACATTGTGCTGCATCTGTCAATTTTTCAGCCCATTGACTCATTTGATCAAGATATAGATATAGATTAGATTACTTACAGTGTGGAAACAGGCCCTTCGGCCCAACAAGTCCACACCGACCCGCCACCCACCCATACCCCTACATTTACCCCTTACCTAACACTACGGGCAATTTAGCATGGCCAATTCACCTAACCTGCACATTTTTGGACTGTGGGAGGAAACCCACGCAGACACGGGGAGAACGTGCAAACTCCACACAGTCAGTCGCCTGAGTCGGGAATTGAACCCAGGTCTCTGGCGCTGTGAGGCAGCAGTGCTAACCACTGTGCGGCAGCAGTGCTAACCACTGTGCCACCGTGCCGCCCATTTGTGATCTTAGAAAATCTTCTTCACTGTCCATTCCATCACCAATTTTGATGTCGTTCACAAACTTACTGACCATGCCTTCTATACTGACATCCAAATCATTCATATAAATGACAAACAGCAGAGGACCCAGCACCGATCCCTGGGGAACACTGCTGGACACAGGCCTCCACCACCACCCTCTGTCTCCTGATGTTAAGCCAATTTTGTATCCAGTTGGCAAGCTCCCCTTGAATCCCATGTGACCTTCACTTTGCTCGTGATTCCACTGTGCGGTCAAAGGCTTTACTAAATTCCAAATAATCCCATCCTCCTTCTCGAACCAAGACAAAAGCTTCTGTGCGCCGGATTGGTAAGGTGGCTAGTTTCCTTTTTTTTTACTTTTCAGTCGTCTCGTTGGGAATTTACAATCATGGGAATGGAGGTTAGGGCAGTTGAATGTTCCTCCATCAGTGGTGGGCAAGTTGTTGGAGGGAATCCTGAGGGACAGGATGTACATGTATTAGGAAAGGCAAGGACTGATTCGGAATAGTCAACGTGGCTTTGTGCGTGGGAAATCATGTCTCACAAACTTGATTGAGTTTTTTGAAGAAGTAACAAAGAGGATTGATGAGGGTAAAACGGTAGATGTGATTTATATGGACTTCAGTAAGGCATTCGACAGGGTTCCCCATGGGAGACTGGTTAGCAAGGTTAGATCTCACTGAATACAGGGAGAACTAGCCATTTGGATACAGAACTGGCTCAAAGGTAGAAGACAGAGGGTGGTGGTGGGGGTTTTTTTTTCAGACTGGAGGCCTGTGACCAGTGGAGTGCCACAAGGATCGGTGCTGGGTCCACTACTTTTCGTCATTTATATAAATGATTTGGATGTGAGCCACGTTAAATTGCCCGTGGTGTTAGGTAAGGGGTAAATGTAGGGGAATGGGTGGGTAGCGCTTCGGAGGGTCAGTGTGGACTTGTTGGGCCGAAGGGCCTGTTTCCACACTGTAAGTAATCTAATCTAATCACCCAGTCCCATTTCCCTCTGATTAATGCACCTAGCACTATGGGCAATTTAACATGACCAATACACCTGACCTGCACATCTTTGGACTGGACAATCTGTCCTCAGACTCAGGACAGAAGTAACAGCAAGGAAAGACTCCTGATGAAATTACTCCTCCACGTACATGGTAACAGTTGGGTAACAAACAGTACTCTCATAATCAGTCATTCTCAGCTGTCTCCAGACAGGAATGACTGGGGAATTGCCTGAACATCTCTCTTCTGTCTGGGAATAACAGGGACTTTTTTTCAATGCTCTCATGGGACGTGGGTGTTGCTGGCTGGGGTATCATAGTTGTCCATCCCTCATTGTCTCTGAGGAGGTGGTAGTGAGCTGTCTTCTGGAGCTGATGTGTTGTCGGGACGCGCACGTCGTGCTGTTAAGGCGAGAGTTCAGGATTTTAACCCAGTGACACTGAAGGAATGGCTGGCAGTGGCGAGACGCTGAACACAGCCTCATTTAAATGGACCCACGCTGCTCATTGCCTGTCAATTATTGGCAAGTCGAATGAGAGGCAGCTGAGCTCACCACACGTCACAGCCAGAAGGCTCGCTGTTCACTCATATACTCAGGGTTCAAGCATATACTCGAGTGAAACTCTGAAGGAGTGCTGAACTGTCAGAGGCGCTGGCTTCAGAGGAGACCTTAGAGTGAAGCTGCCCAGCTCCCTTGTTCTGGCGGATTTCAGTGGGATCTTGCTCACGTGGCCTCCTGGCTGTCACACCGGATGTGCGGCTCTCTCTACAAGGTGCTTGTTTTGTGGTCAATGCTTTCAAGGCAAAGAACAAGCCGTTCTTTTTAGGGCATCAAGGGATAAGGAGCAAAGGTTGATGGGAGTTGAGGTCGCTATTGGCTCTGATCTGATGAAATGGTGGGCGGCTTTGCCTGGTTGAGTATCTGTGCCCAAATTGCCCGCAAAGTTCAATCGTGTTCAATCTGCTTCAGTGCACAGTGTTAAATACGGGCATCCATATATATTTATTGAGGAAAGGCATCTTTTTTTTCCTTCATTCGTTGCCCACCTCCAATTGCCCAGAAGACAGTTAAGAGTCAGCCATTTTGGCTGTGGGTCCGGAAGGGAAGTCTGGCAGGTTTCCTTCCCCAAAGGGAACCAGATGGAGTTTTCCAACAGTCATCGTCATCATTAAACTCTTCAAAATTAAGGCTTTCATTGAACTCAACCTCTACCTTCGGGCCTGACAGGACTTGAACGCGGGGCTCACAGATAAGTAGTCAGGCAACAACACCAGGAGGCCATCACCTCCCCTATCAGCTATTGGTCTGAGGGCTGGGGAAGGGTGGCGGATTTGGGCACAAGCCTGAGCTTGGAGATGCCCGTTTGTTTCATGGGACGATGGTGTTGGCAGTCAGCCGAGGCAGATCACAACAGAACGAGCCTCTCGCTTGACAAAACGGGCAGTTTTGAGAAAGAAAACAACAGTCCAGCTGTGGTTCTCATTTAGCTTTTGGAATGCACCCAGAGCATAAATTGTTAGCGCCCCTGCCGAAGCTGGGCTATATTTAGCCACAGTGGGTGGCTCCCGCTGGTTGATGTTAAACGGAAGTGGAGTTGACAGCATCTGGTTCCAATGATCGGGAAACTAAACAGGAACCGCTTGGTGCTTCTTGTGTTCATCAACCACTTGGTTCACTGGCTGGCTGGATCCATTTTCCCTAAACCGCGCCCCCTTTCCGTTTTTATGAATTGGCGACGATTTCAAAGTTGGCGGGCATGAGCCACTGGCATCTCTGCCCGCACCCAGCAGGCTAGAGCGAGCGTGCCAGCGGCTGGGGAGGACGCTTTTGTTTTGACCGACTCCGGAGTCTTTCCAGATCGGTTTTGTGAGGAGATTTCGAGAGAAGTCGGGTTCACGTCGTGCTGTGATTCAATAACGACAGACACGGGGCCAGGCATCTTTTTAAGAGCGCCAGCTCGAAAGGTCAAGTGACAGGGTCAAGCTAGAACCTACTCGGCCATCCGCATTTGTAATTTATCATCCAATTCCAACCTCATTAGTCTTGTTCAAAAAAAATTGCAACGGTATTATAGGGCTATTTCAAACCTTCTCTTTTGACATCTGTTGGCATCAATAATGGCTGAGTTGTCATTATTTTTTGCAAGGTCAAAATGGAAACTCCCTCTTCTGATGGTTCAACACCAAACGCCAACCTTTTGCTTTCTCTGTTGCCAGAATATGGACAGTGCTGGCAAGGCCAGTCATCGCCCGGCCCAGGGCTCTTCCAAGGACACTAGGGGTCAGGTGTGGGACTGGAATTACATGCAGCCATGGAGTCATCCAGCACGGAAACAGACCCTTTGGTCCCAACCTGTCCATGCCGACCAGAAATCCTCACCTCATCTAGTCCCATTTCCCAGCACCCGGCCCATATCCCTCCAAACCCTTCCTATTCATATACCCATCCAGATACCTTTTAAATGTTGCAATTGTACCAGCCTCCACCACTTTCTCTAGCAGCTCATTCCATGCACATACCACCCTCTGCGTGAAAAAGTTGCCCCTTAGGTCCCTTTTATGTCTTTCCCCTCTCACCCTAAACCTATGCCCCTCTAGTTCTGGACTCCCCCATCCCAGGGAAGAGACTTTGCCTGTTTGTCCTATCCTTGCCCCTCAGGTTTTATAAACTACTATAAGGTCGCCCCTCAGCCTCCCGAAACGTCGACGTCTCCACCTCCTGATGCTGCCTGGCTTGCTATGCTCTTCCAGCCTCCTGCTCGTCTTGCCTTGGAATCCAGCAATCCACCCACCGATAATCCAAAGTTGCCAATAATCTTTCGTTAGTACATTGGATCCCCCCCACCATGATGCATCCAATTTTGCCAGATATTATTGATATGACTTATGTCAGTTTTGACATGGACCTGATTGGCTTGGTGAGGGGCAGAGTAGAAGGGACACAATCTGATAGTATTATCCAGTCTAAAAACAATTCCCGAAAACATTAGTAAATGTCTATCCCGATGGACTGCAATAGGGCCTGAGGCCTGGTGTTTGGTCATGGCACGAACATGCCACTCTCTGCTTCCAATGTCGGAGGAAAAAATAGAGGAGGCTTCTATCTCTTTCACCTGCTTCCATTGGGCAGAAGATACATAAGGTTGAAAACACATACTAACAGATTCAAGAACAGCTTCTTTGCTGCTGTTATTAGGCTTATGAACGGCCCTCTCATATATTAGAGTGGATCTTCCTCTGCACTGTCTCTTTAGTTGTAACACTGTATTCTGCATTCTGTTCTAATACCCTGGAGTACTTGTATAAGGTATGTTTTGGCCGGATAGCACGCAAACCAATACTTTTCACTGTATCTTGGTACGTGTGACAATAACAAATCAAATCAAATCATTGCAACAGAAATTGGATGAATACCCAATCTCCATGTGATTTCAGGGTGGCTGGGAGGATGAACATCCGAACAGAGAGCCCAATTCTCAGCCAGCAAGTTATCACCAATGCATGGTGGCTCAGTGCTGCCTCGCAGTGCCAGGGGGCCAGGTTTGATTCCAGCCTTGGGCAACGGTCTGTGGGGTGGGGATTTGCACATTCTCCCTGTGTCTGTGTGGGTTTTCTCCTTCAGTCCAAAGATCTGCAAGTTAGGATGGATAGGCCGTACTAAATTGTCCCATAGTGCCCAGGGATGTGCAGGTTAGGGTGGATTGGCCATGCTAAATTGTCCCATAGTGCCTAGGGATGTGCAGGTTAGGATGGATAGGCCGTACTAAATTGTCCCATAGTGCCCAGGGATGTGCAGGTTAGGGTGGATTGGCCATGCTAAATTGTCCCATAGTGCCCAGGGATGTGCAGGTTAGGATGGATAGGCCGTACTAAATTGTCCCATAGTGTCCAGGGATGTGCGGGTTAGGGTGGATTGACCATGCTAAATTGTCCCATAGTGTCCAGGGATGTGCAGGTTAGGGTGGATTGGCCATGCTACATTGTCCCATAGTGCCCAGGGATGTGCAGGTTAGGGTGGATTGGCCATGCTAAATTGTCCCATAGTGTCCAGGGATGTGCAGGTTAGGGTGGATTGACCATGCTAAATTGTCCCATAGTGCCCAGGGATGTGCAGGTTCACGTGGATTGGCCATGCTAAATTGTCCCATAGTGCCCAGGGATGTGCAGGTTAGGTTGGATTGGTCATGCTAAATTGTCCCATAGTGCCCAGGGATGTGCAGGTTAGGATGGATTGACCGTGCTAAATTGTCCCATAGTGTCCAGGGATGTGCGGGTTAGGGTGGATTGACCATGCTAAATTGCCCCATAGTGCCCAGAGATGTGCAGGTTCACGTGGATTGGCCATGCTAAATTGTCCCATAGTGCCCAGGGATGTGCAGGTTAGGGTGGATTGGCCATGCTAAATTGTCCCATAGTGCCCAGGGATGTGCAGGTTAGGGTGGATTGGCCATGCTAAATTGTCCCGTAGTGTCCAGGGATGTGTAGGTTAGGGTGGATTTTTTTTATTTCAAAAATATACTTTATTCATAAACTACTTTGATGATCTGTACAAGTGGACATGCTATACATATGCAAACCTTCCATTTCTTTGCATACTGGAACAGAATAATCGTTCCTATTTACAGGTCTGTATGATTACATATTTAGCTGAGGCGTCAGCCGAGCCCAAATGACTGCGTGGGCCCCCTGTTCTTCGTTACACAGGCAGATGTTACACGGTGGTCTTTCCCCACAGCGCCTTGGCGGCAGCTGCCCCAAGCTTCAGCGCGTCCCTCAACACGTAGTCCTGGACCTTGGAATGTGCCAGTCTGCAACACTCAGTCGGGGTCAACTCCTTCAGCTGGAAGATCAACAGGTTTCGGACCGCCCAGAGAGCGTCCTTCACCGAGTTGATGATCCTCCAGGCACAGTTGATGTTCGTCTCGGTGTGCGTCCCGGGGAACAGGCCGTAGAGCACGGAGTCCTGCGTCACGGCACTGCTCGGGACGAACCTCGACAAACACCACTGAATTCCTCTCCAGACTTCCTCTGTATAGGCACATTCCAGAAGGAGGTGTGTGACAGTCTCGTCCCCCCCGCAGTCGCTTCGAGGGCAGCGTGCGGTGCGGCTGAGAGTCCGGGCGTGCATAAAGGATCTCACAGGCAGAGCCCTTCTCACCACCAGCCAAGCCATGTCTTGGTGCGTGTTGGAAAGTTCTGGCGATGAGGCATTCTGCCAAATGGCTTTGACAGTCTGCTCAGGGAACCGCTCAATAGGATCAGCCCTTTCCTTTTCCCGAAGGGTCTCCAGGACACTACGTGCTGACCGCTTCCTGATGGACTTGTTGTCAAAGGTGTTTTTCTTCATAAACGTCTCCACGAAGGACAGGTGGTACGGAACAGTCCAACTACTCGGAGCGTTCCGCGGCAGCGAGGCCAGGCCCATCCTTCACAACACCGGGGACACGTAGAACCTCAGTACGTAGTGACACTTGGTGTTTGCGTACCGGGGATCCACGCACAGCTTGATGCAGCCACACACAAAGATGGCCATCAGGGTGAGGGTGGCATTGGGTGTATTTTTTCCCCCGTTGCCCAGATCTTTGTACAGCAAGTCCCTTCAGACCTGGTCCATCTTTGATCTCCAAATAAACTGGAAGATGGCCCGGGTGACTGCAGCAACACAGGTTCTGGGAATAGGCCAGACCTGTGCCACGTACAACAGCAATGACAGTGCCTCACACCTGATGACCAGGTTTTTTCCCGTGATGGAGAGCGACCGTAGCTTCCATCTGCCCAGTTTCTGCCTCACTTTGCTGATACACTCCTCCCAAGACTTGATGCACGCCCCAGCCCCCCCGAACCAAATACCCAGCACCTTCAGGTGGTCGGTCCTGACGGTGAAGGGGATCGAGGGTTGGTCGGCCCAGTTCCCGAAGAGCATGGCCTCACTCTTGCCTCGGTTTACCTTGGTCCCCGAGGCCCGTTCGAACTGGTCACAAATGCACATGACTCTGCGCACGGACAGCGGATCCGAGCAGAAAACGTCAACATCATCCATGTACAGGGAGGCCTTAACCTGCAGGCCCCTGCTGCCAGGAATAGTCACCCCTCTCAGGCTCACATCCTTCCTGATGGACTCGGCAAATGGCTCTATGCAGCACACAAACAAGGCAGGAGAGAGTGGGCAGCCCTGCCTGACTCCAGATCTGACTGGGAAGCTATCTGATTCCCACCCATTAATTGAGACTGCACTGACAATGTTGGTGTAGAGCAGTCTGATCCAATTGCAGGTTCCCTCCCCAAAGCCCATTTTGGAGAGAACATCTCTCATATACGTGTGTGATATCCTGTCAAAGGCTTTCTCCTTGTCCAGGCTGATGAGGCAGGCGTCTAACCCTCCTGAGGTAGGCGATCATATCCCTGAGGAGTGCGAGACTCTCAGCGATCTTCCTGCCCGGCACAGCACAGGTTTGGTCAGGGTGAATCACCGACCCCAGAGCAGACCTGACCCGGTTGGCGATTACCTTTGACAGAATTTTGTAATCCGCATTCAACATTGTGATTGGTCTCCAATTTTTGAGTTCCTCCCTCTCCCCCTTCTGCTTGTAGATGAGGGTGATGATGCCTTTCCTCATGGATTCACTCATGGTACCTGCCCGAAGCATACTGACATACACCTCCAGCAGGTCCTGGCCAATCAAGTCCCACAGAGCGGAATAGAGCTCGACCGGTAAGCCGTCGCTTCCAGGAGTTTTATTCTTTTCGAAGGACTCGAGGGCCTTGGTCAGCTCGTCCAGAGATAGCGGCTGGTCCAGCCTCTCCCGTGTTCTGTCGTCTAAGACCTCCGTGATAGAGGACAGGAACAACTGGGAGGCTGCGCTGTCGGTCGGCTTCGCGTCATACAGACTGGCATAGAAGGATTTACTGATCCTCATGACGTCAGCCTGAGATGACGTTGTCGAGCCGTCTTCTTCCTTCAGGCTGCTGAGCACAGAGCTCTCTTTGTGCACTTTCTGGAAGAAGAAACGTGAGCACATCTCGTCCTGCTCTACCGAGCGGACCCTGGACTGGAAGATTATCTTGGAGGCCTCCGAGGCAAACAGCGAGGCTTGCTGGCCCTTCACCTCCTGGAGGTCCTCCGTGACATCGACCCCCAACGTCTGCAGCAGGAGCAGGTTCTGCATACTTTCCTGGAGCTGGGACAGTTTTCCCCGTCTCTCTCTCTCGCCTCCTGAACACCTTTCAGGATGAAGAACCTCTTGATGTTCCCTTTTACTGTTTCCCACCAGTCTGCTGGGGACTCAAACAGGGGCTTCACAGTTCTCCAACCTGCGTAGTCCCCCTTGAGCTCCTCAATGTTTCCCAGGGTCAACAATTTTGTGTTCCGCTTCCACGTTCCCTTGCCAGCCCGCTGCTCGTCCTGTAGGTGACAGTCGGCCAGCAGGAGGCAGTGGTCAGAGAAGAACACCGGCTTGACGTCGGTGGATCTGACCAAGAGCGTTCGGGACACAAACAGGTAATCTATCCTTGAGCGGATAGACCTGTCTGCCATGTCCAGGTGTTTCTACGTTGCGCTCCGTCTGCAGGGGTGCTGAAGACGTCGTGCAGCTTGGCATCATTTACCGTGTCCATCAGGGCTCTGGAAGTGGCATAGGTTAGAGTGGATTGGCCATGCCAAATCGTCCCATAGTGCCCAGGGATGTGAACGTTAGGGTGGATTGACCATGCTAAATTGTCCCATAGTGGCCTGAAATGTGCAGGTTAGGGTGGATTGGCCATGCTAAATTGTCCCATAGTGTTCAGGGATGTGCAGGTTAGGGTGTATTGGCCATGCTAAATTGTCCCATAGTACCCAGGGATGTGCAGGTTAGGGTGGATTGGCCATGCTAAATTGTCCCATAGTGTCCTGAAATGTGCAGGTTAGGGTGGTTTGGCTATGCTAAATTGTCCCATAGTGTCCAGGGATGTGCAGGTTAGGGTGGATTGGCCATGCTAAATTGTCCCATTGTGTCCAGGGATGTGCAGGTTAGGGTGGATTGGCCACGCTAAATTGTCCCGTAGTGCCCAGGGATGAGTACGTTCAGGTGGATTGGCCATGCTAAATTGTCCCATAGTGCCCAGCGATGTATAGGTTATAGTGGATTGGCTATGCTAAATTGTCCCATAGTGCCCAGGGATGTGCAGGTTAGGGTGGATTGGCCATGTTAAATTGTTCCATAGTGTCCAGGGATGTGCAGTTAGGGTGAATTGGCCATGCTAAATTGTCCCATAGTGTCCAGGGATGTGCAGGTTAGGGATGGATTGACCTTGCTAAATTGTCCCATAGTGCCCAGGGATGTGCAGGTTAGGGTGGATTGGCCATGCTAAATTGTCCCATTGTGTCCAGGGATGTGAAGGTTATGGTGGATTGGCCATGCTAAATTGTCCCATAGTGCCCAGAGATGTGCAGGTTAGGGTGGATTGGCCATGCTAAATTGTCCCATAGTGCCCAGGGATGTGCAGGTTAGGGTGGATTGGCCATGCTAAATTGTCCCATAGTGCCTAGGGATTAGATTAGATTAGACTTAGATTAGACTTACAGTGTGGAAACAGGCCCTTCGGCCCAACAAGTCCACACCGACCCGCCGAAGCGAAACCCACCCATACCCCTACATTACCCCTTACCTAACACTACGGGCAATTTTAGCATGGCCAATTCACCTGACCCGCACATCTTTGGACTGTGGGAGGAAACCGGAGCACCCGGAGGAAACCCACGCAGACACGGGGAGAACGTGCAAACTCCACACAGTCAGTCGCCTGAGTCGGGAATTGAACCCGGGTCTTCAGGCGCTGTGAGGCAGCAGTGCTAACCACTGTGCCACCGTGCCGCCCAAAATGTGCAGGTTAGGGTGGATTGGCTATGCTAAATTGTCCCATAATGCCTGGGGATGTGTAGGTTAGGGTGGATTGGCCATGCTAAATTGTCCCATAATGCCCAGGGATGTGCAGGTCCGGGTGGATTGGACGTGCTAAATTGTCCCATAGTGCCCAGGGATGTGCAGGTTAGGGTGGATCGGCCATGGTAAATTGTCCCATAATGCCCAGGGATGTGTAGATTAGGGTGGATTGGCCATGCTAAATTGTCCCATAGTGCCCAAGGATGTGCAGGTCCGGGTGGATTGGACGTGCTAAATTGTCCCATTGTGTCCAGGGATGTGCCGGTTACGGTGGATTGGCCATGCCAAATTGTCCCATAGTGCCTAGGGATGTGCAGGTTAGGGTGGATTGGCCATGCTAAATTGTCCCATAGTGCCCAGGGATGTGCAGGTTAGGATGGTTTGGCCATGCTAAATTGTCCCATAGTGCCCAGGGATGTGCAGGTTCGGGCGGTTTGGCCATGCTAAGTTATCCCATAGTGCCCAGGGATGTGCAGGTTAGGGTGGATTGGCCATGCTAAATTGTCCCATAGTGGCCTGAAATGTGCAGGTTAGGGTGGATTGGCCATGCTAAATTGTCCCATAGTGTTCAGGGATGTGCAGGTTAGGGTGTATTGGCCATGCTAAATTGTCCCATAGTACCCAGGGATGTGCAGGTTAGGGTGAATTGGCCATGCTATATTGTCCCATAGTGGCCTGAAATGTGCAGGTTAGGGTGGATTGGCCATGCTAAATTGTCCCATTGTGTCCAGGGATGTGCAGGTTAGGGTGGATTGGCCACGCTAAATTGTCCCGTAGTGCCCAGGGATGAGTACGTTCAGGTGGATTGGCCATGCTAAATTATCCCATAGTGTCCAGCGATGTATAGGTTATAGTGGATTGGCTATGCTAAATTGTCCCATAGTGCCCAGGGATGTGCAGGTTAGGGTGGATTGGCCATGTTAAATTGTCCCATAGTGTCCAGGGATGTGCAGGTTAGGGATGGATTGACCTTGCTAAATTGTCCCATAGTGCCCAGGGATGTGCAGGTTAGGGTGGATTGGCCATGGTAAATTGTCCCATAATGCCCAGGGATGTGTAGGTTAGGGTGGATTGGCCATGCTAAATTGTCCCATAGTGCCCAAGGATGTGCAGGTCCGGGTGGATTGGACGTGCTAAATTGTCCCATTGTGTCCAGGGATGTGCCGGTTACGGTGGATTGGCCATGCTAAATTGTCCCATAGTGCCCAGGGATGTGCAGGTTAGGTGGATTAGCCATGCTAAATTGTCCCGTAGTGTCCAGGGATGTGCAGGTTAGGGTGGATTGGTCACGCTAAATTGTCCCGTAGTGCCCAGGGATGAGTACGTTCAGGTGGATTGGCCATGTTAAATTGTCCTATAGTGTCCAGCGATGTATAGCTTATAGTGGATTGGCTATGCTAAATTGCCCCATAGTGCCCAGGGATGTGCAGGTTAGGGTGGATTGGCCATGTTAAATTGTCCCATAGTGTCCAGGGATGTGCAGTTAGGGTGAATTGGCCATGCTAAATTGTCCCATAGTGTCCAGGGATGTGCAGGTTAGGGATGGATTGACCTTGCTAAATTGTCCCATAGTGCCCAGGGATGTTCGGGTTATGGTGGATTGGCCATGCTAAATTGTCCCATAGTGCTCAGGGATGTGCAGGTTAGGGTGGATTGGCCATGCTAAATTGTCCCATAGTGCCCAGGGATGTGCAGGTTAGGGTGGATTGGCCGTGCTAAATTGTCCCATAGTGCCCAGGGATGTGCAGGTTAGGGTGGATTGGACGTGCTAAATTGTCCCATAGTGCCCAGGGATGTGCAGGTTAGGGTGGATTGGCCGTGCTAAATTGTCCCATAGTGCCCAGGGATGTGCAGGTTAGGGTGGATTGGCCGTGCTTTATTGTCCCATAGTGCCCAGGGATGTGCAGGTTAGGGTGGATTGGCCGTGCTAAATTGTCCCATAGTGCCCAGGGATGTGCAGGTTAGGGTGGATTGGCCATGCAAAATTGTCCCATAGTGCCCAGGGATGTGCAGGTTAGGGTGGATTCGACGTGCTAAATTGTCCCATAGTGCCCAGGGATGTGCAGGTTAGGGTGGATTGGCCGTGCTAAATTGTCCCATAGTGCCCAGGGATGTGCAGGTTAGGGTGGATTGGCCATGCTAAATTGTCCCATAGTGCCCAGGGATGTGCAGGTTAGGGTGGATTAGCCGTGCTAAATTGTCCCATAATGCCCAAGGATGTGCAGGTTAGGGTGGATTGGCCATGCTACATTGTCCCATAGTGCCCAGGGATGTGCAGGTTAGGGTGGATTGGCCATGCTACATTGTCCCATAGTGCCCAGGGATGTGCAGGTTAGGGTGGATTGACCATGCTAAATTGTCCCATAGTGCCCAGGGATGTGCAGGTTCACGTGGATTGGCCATGCTAAATTGTCCCATAGTGCCCAGGGATGTGCAGGTTAGGGTGGATCGGCCATGCTAAATTGTCCCATAGTGTCCAGGGATGTGCGGGTTAGGGTGGATTGACCATGCTAAATTGTCCCATAGTGCCCAGGGATGTGCAGGTTAGGGTGGATTGGTCATGCTAAATTGTCCCATAGTGCCCAGGGGTGTGCAGGTTAGGATGGATTGACCATGCTAAATTGTCCCATAGTGTCCAGGGATGTGCGAGTTAGGGTGGATTGACCATGCTAAATTGCCCCATAGTGCCCAGAGATGTGCAGGTTCAAGTGGATTGGCCATGCTAAATTGTCCCATAGTGCCCAGGGATGTGCAGGTTAGGGTGGATTGGCCATGCTAAATTGTCCCGTAGTGTCCAGGGATGTGTAGGTTAGGGTGGATTTTTTTTATTTCAAAAATATACTTTATTCATAAACTACTTTGATGATCTGTACAAGTGGACATGCTATACATATGCAAACCTTCCATTTCTTTGCATACTGGAACAGAATAATCGTTCCTATTTACAGGTCTGTATGATTACATATTTAGCTGAGGCGTCAGCCGAGCCCAAATGACTGCGTGGGCCCCCTGTTCTTCGTTACACAGGCAGATGTTACACGGTGGTCTTTCCCCACAGCGCCTTGGCGGCAGCTGCCCCAAGCTTCAGCGCGTCCCTCAACACGTAGTCCTGGACCTTGGAATGTGCCAGTCTGCAACACTCAGTCGGGGTCAACTCCTTCAGCTGGAAGATCAACGGGTTTCGGACCGCCCAGAGAGCGTCCTTCACCGAGTTGATGATCCTCCAGGCACAGTTGATGTTCGTCTCGGTGTGCGTCCCGGGGAACAGGCCGTAGAGCACGGAGTCCTGCGTCACGGCGCTGCTCGGGACGAACCTCGACAAACACCACTGAATTCCTCTCCAGACTTCCTCTGTATAGGCACATTCCAGAAGGAGGTGTGTGACAGTCTCGTCCCCCCCGCAGTCGCTTCGAGGGCAGCGTGCGGTGCGGCTGAGAGTCCGGGCGTGCATAAAGGATCTCACAGGCAGAGCCCTTCTCACCACCAGCCAAGCCATGTCTTGGTGCGTGTTGGAAAGTTCTGGCGATGAGGCATTCTGCCAAATGGCTTTGACAGTCTGCTCAGGGAACCGCTCAATAGGATCAGCCCTTTCCTTTTCCCGAAGGGTCTCCAGGACACTACGTGCTGACCGCTTCCTGATGGACTTGTTGTCAAAGGTGTTTTTCTTCATAAACGTCTCCGCGAAGGACAGGTGGTACGGAACAGTCCAACTACTCGGAGCGTTCCGCGGCAGCGAGGCCAGGCCCATCCTTCACAACACCGGGGACACGTAGAACCTCAGTACGTAGTGACACTTGGTGTTTGCGTACCGGGGATCCACGCACAGCTTGATGCAGCCACACACAAAGATGGCCATCAGGGTGAGGGTGGCATTGGGTGTATTTTTTCCCCCGTTGCCCAGATCTTTGTACAGCAAGTCCCTTCAGACCTGGTCCATCTTTGATCTCCAAATAAACTGGAAGATGGCCCGGGTGACTGCAGCAACACAGGTTCTGGGAATAGGCCAGACCTGTGCCACGTACAACAGCAATGACAGTGCCTCACACCTGATGACCAGGTTTTTTCCCGTGATGGAGAGCGACCGTAGCTTCCATCTGCCCAGTTTCTGCCTCACTTTGCTGATACACTCCTCCCAAGACTTGATGCACGCCCCAGCCCCCCCGAACCAAATACCCAGCACCTTCAGGTGGTCGGTCCTGACGGTGAAGGGGATCGAGGATTGGTCGGCCCAGTTCCCGAAGAGCATGGCCTCGCTCTTGCCTCGGTTTACCTTGGTCCCCGAGGCCCGTTCGAACTGGTCACAAATGCACATGACTCTGCGCACGGACAGCGGATCCGAGCAGAAAACGTCAACATCATCCATGTACAGGGAGGCCTTAACCTGCAGGCCCCTGCTGCCAGGAATAGTCACCCCTCTCAGGCTCGCATCCTTCCTGATGGACTCGGCAAATGGCTCTATGCAACACACAAACAAGGCAGGAGAGAGAGGGCAGCCCTGCCTGACTCCAGATCTGACTGGGAAGCTATCTGATTCCCACCCATTGATTGAGACTGCGTTGACAATGTTGGTGTAGAGCAGTCTGATCCAATTGCAGATTCCCTCCCCAAAGCCCATTTTGGAGAGAACATCTCTCATATACGTGTGTGATATCCTGTCAAAGGCTTTCTCCTTGTCCAGGCTGATGAGGCAGGCGTCTAACCCTCCATCCTGCACGTAGGCGATCATATCCCTGAGGAGTGCGAGACTCTCAGCGATCTTCCTGCCCGGCACAGCACAGGTTTGGTCAGGGTGAATCACCGACCCCAGAGCAGACCTGACCCGGTTGGCGATTACCTTTGACAGAATTTTGTAATCCGCAGTCAACAGTGAGATTGGTCTCCAATTTTTGAGTTCCTCCCTCTCCCCCTTCCGCTTGTAGATGAGGGTGATGATGCCTTTCCTCATGGATTCCCTCATGGTACCTGCCCGAAGCATACTGACATACACCTCCAGCAGGTCCTGGCCAATCAAGTCCCACAGAGCGGAATAGAGCTCGACCGGTAAGCCGTCGCTTCCAGGAGTTTTATTCTTTTCGAAGGACTCGAGGGTCTTGGTCAGCTCGTCCAGAGATAGCGGCTGGTCCAGCCTCTCGCGTGTTCTGTCGTCTAAGACCTCCGTGATAGAGGACAGGAACAACTGGGAGGCTGCACTGTCGGTCGGCTTCGCGTCATACAGACTGGCATAGAAGGATTTACTGATCCTCATGACGTCAGCCTGAGATGACGTTGTCGAGCCGTCTTCTTCCTTCAGGCTGCTGAGCACAGAGCTCTCTTTGTGCACCTTCTGGAAGAAGAAACGTGAGCACGTCTCGTCCTGCTCTACCGAGCGGACCCTGGACTGGAAGATTATCTTGGAGGCCTCCGAGGCAAACAGCGAGGCTTGCTGGCCCTTCACCTCCTGGAGGTCCTCCGTGACATCGACCCCCAACGTCTGCAGCAGGAGCAGGTTCTGCATACTTTCCTGGAGCTGGGACAGTTTTCCCCGTCTCTCTCTCTCGCCTCCTGAACACCTTTCAGGATGAAGAACCTCTTGATGTTCCCTTTTACTGTTTCCCACCAGTCTGCTGGGGACTCAAAGAGGGGCTTCACGGTTCTCCAACCTGCGTAGTCCCCCTTGAGCTCCTCAATGTTTCCCAGGGTCAACAGCTTTGTGTTCAGCTTCCACGTTCCCTTGCCAGCCCGCTGCTCGTCCTGTAGGTGACAGTCGGCCAGCAGGAGGCAGTGGTCAGAGAAGAACACCGGCTTGACGTCGGTGGATCTGACCAAGAGCGTTCGGGACACAAACAGGTAATCTATCCTTGAGCGGATAGACCTGTCTGCCATGTCCAGGTGTTTCTACGCTGCGCTCCGTCTGCAGGGGTGCTGAAGACGTCGTGCAGCTTGGCATCATTTACCGTGTCCATCAGGGCTCTGGAAGTGGCATAGGTTAGAGTGGATTGGCCATGCCAAATCGTCCCATAGTGCCCAGGGATGTGAACGTTAGGGTGGATTGGCAATGCTAAATTGTCCCATAGTGGCCTGAAATGTGCAGGTTAGGGTGGATTGGCCATGCTAAATTGTCCCATAGTGCCCAGGGATGTGCAGGTTAGGGTGGATTGGCCATGCTAAATTGTCCCATAGTGGCCTGAAATGTGCAGGTTAGGGTGGATTGACCATGCTAAATTGTCCCATAGTACCCAGGGATGTGCAGGTTAGGGTGGATTGGCCATGCTAAATTGTCCCATAGTGGCCTGAAATGTGCAGGTTAGGGTGTTTTGGCCATGCTAAATTGCCCCATAGTGCCCAGGGATGTGCAGGTTAGGGTGGATTGGCCATGCTAAATTGTCCCATTGTGTCCAGGGATGTGCAGGTTAGGGTGGATTGGCCACGCTAAATTGTCCCGTAGTGCCCAGGGATGAGTACGTTCAGGTGGATTGGCCATGCTAAATTGTCCTATAGTGTCCAGCAATGTATAGGTTATAGTGGATTGGCTATGCTAAATTGCCCCATAGTGCCCAGGGATGTGCAGGTTAGGGTGGATTGGCCATGTTAAATTGTCCCATAGTGTCCAGGGATGTGCAGTTAGGGTGAATTGGCCATGCTAAATTGTCCCATAGTGTCCAGGGATGTGCAGGTTAGGGATGGATTGACCTTGCTAAATTGTCCCATAGTGCCCAGGGATGTGCAGGTTAGGGTGGATTGGCCATGCTAAATTGTCCCATTGTGTCCAGGGATGTGAAGGTTATGGTGGATTGGCCATGCTAAATTGTCCCATAGTGCCCAGAGATGTGCAGGTTAGGGTGGGTTGGACGTGCTAAATTGTCCCATAGTGCCCAGGGATGTGCAGGTCCGGGTGGATTGGCCATGCTAAATTGTCCCATAGTGCCCAGGGATGTTCAGGTTAGGGTGGATTGGCCATGCTAAATTGTCCCATAGTGCCCAGGGATGTGCAGGTTAGGGTGGATTGGCCATGCTAAATTATCCCATAGTGCCCCAGGGATGTGCAGGTTAGGGTGGATTGGCCATGCTAAATTGTCCCATAGTGCCCAGGGATGTGCAGGTTAGGGTGGATTGGATGTGCTAAATTGTCCCATAGTGCCCAGGGATGTGCAGGTTAGGGTGGATTGGCCATGCTAAATTGTCCCATAGTGCCCAGGGATGTGCAGGTTAGGGTGGATTGGCCGTGCTAAATTGTCCCATAGTGCCCAGGGATGTGCAGGTTAGGGTGGATTGGCCGTGGGGAATGCAGGGTTTCAGGGATGAGGTATTTGAGTGGGATGCTCCTGTTCGGACGGTCAGTGCGGATTCAATGGCCCACATGGCCTGCTTCTCCTCTGTTGGGACCTTCTGAAGGTTGAAGGGAAATGCCGGTTGAGAAGCAGCAGGAAGGAGTCTCCAACTTTTGGAATGAGTGTGAAGAGGTGACGTCCGTGAGGAAACAGGCCAATGTCGCAATATCGCAAGAACGCAATCGATGTCACGCCAAACCTTTCCAATAACACTGTCCAGCTGGGCTACGGGATCCCATCTGGAAGGCCATGCATGAGTAAAGAGTGCCGGAGACATGGGGGGGAGATGTGCCAGGGATGAAGGTGTTGAAGAAGCTGGGACCGTTTTCCCTGGAGCAGAGAAGATTAATATCCTCAAGATGGCGGCAGTGGGGGAAACTCCTGATTTTGGGGCTCAGCCGCTCATGGGCACCATACAGCATCCACACCATTGGGCCCCAGATCCACGGCTGGCTCTGTCTCTGTGTTAGTGTTTGAGGAGCCCAGAGCTAGGACCCTGGAGGAGCATTGGCAGGAAGGGGGATGACAGTGGAGCAAGAGGTATGAGACCAGGCCATTGGCTCCAACTTGGATGTGGTGGTTGTGGGAGTGACAGCGATGGCTACAGGCAGCACCCTGGAGCCCGTTACTGAGACCCCAGCCAATGTCAAGCAGCTTCGGAGGGTCACGAGAAGCGGAGGGTAAGAGGAACTAGCTCGCATTATAGTCAGCGTTTCAAGTTGGCACTGGAGTGTGGCGCCATTGCATTTTGCGCACCAAAAAATATTTTACACTGTGTTTATCGATACATGTGACAATAAATCTAAATCTAAGACAAAGGATAAGTTTTGGAGGGGAGTTTCATAGAGCCGAGAGGAAGAAACTCTTTCCACTTGCAGTAGGGTTGGTGTCCTGGTCCCCTCATGTTGATGTGATGGTCAAAAAGGCACAACAATGCCTCTACTTCCTCTGGAGGCTAAAGCAATTCAGCTTGTCCATAAAGACTGCACCAATGTTTCTAGATGCACCACAGAAAGTATCCTATCCGGGTGCATCATGGCTTGGTACAGCTGCTCTGCCCAGGGCTGTAACAAACTACAGGGAGTGGTGAACACAGCCCAGTCCCTCACACAACCCAACCTTCCATTCACTGACTCCGTCTACACTTCCCACCGCCTCGGGGAGGCAGCCAACATCATCAAAGACCCCTCCCGTCCCGATTACCCTCGCTTCCACCCTCTTCCATCAGGCAGAAGAGACAGAAACTGAAACACGTGCCGACAGATTCAAGAACAGCTTCTTCCTCACTGTTATCAGGACCTGTCCAATTTTACATTTAAATGTTGATCCTGCTGTTTGTGCGCCCTCTCTGCAGCAGTAACATTACACCCCTCACTCTGCTCTGTCACCCTAATGCACATCGTGTGGAATGATCTAGCTGTGCTGCACGCAAAACAAAACTTTTCACTGTACCTAGGTACATGTGACAATCATAAATCAAATCAAATCAGAGGGAGCGACGAGCAGCTGAAACAACCCGAAGGAAAACGAGGAGATTTGGGGAAAAGGGTGAAATGGTATCAGCCTTGGCTCTGTCCAGGGAGAGACGGTTCAGGTCTTAACCCAAAGACCCGAACCACAAAGTCTTGGCTGACACTCCGCTGCAGTCTCCTGGATAAGATCATGTTGCATTGTTCAAAGAGCAGCAAAGTTTCCATCCCCCAGCTGAGGTCCTGACCAGCGTAACTGGAATGAATTCGCTGACCGACGTCCCATTACTGGCTGCGGGAGCTTGCTCTGAGAAAATTGTCTAACGCATGACAACAGGAACCATGCCTCCCATTGGCTGGAAACTGTGATGCAAACATGAGCTTGTTCTTTTGGATTTGATAGCTGCTTTGCTAAACCACCTGGCGTGAGGCAGCTGTCGCCAAGGTATCGTGGGGAAGCCTGAGGCCTCCTTGCTGAAGTTAAATGATCCTGACTCCTAAGCGTCCGGGCCTTTGTGTATCTATTCGAGCCCAGCACACTGCCAGCAGAAAGGGAAAACCTGCCAGGCCAGTGCGGGTGATGTGAGAGGGAGCTGGCTGAAGGCTGAATCCTTCAACTGAAGGCTGATCAGTTATGGGCACCCTTCTAGTGTATAAATGCAGTCTTGTATGTGGAAGAGATTGGTTGGGATCGAGTCAAACTCCAACGTTTGTTTGTTTGCTACTGGACAGAACCGAACCGCGTTTCTGACTACATATACAGAGGAACCTTGATTATCCAAAGTACACAGGCAAGGGCTACTTTATTTGGCAAATTGAATGCCAGATAATCGATTGCCAGATAACGCAGTTTAGCCGAGCACTCGGAGCTTGTGATCTTGTCAGATAATCAGATATTCGGACAATCGAATGCTGGATAATCGAGGTTCCTCTGTATGTTCAAAAAGATGCTTTTTAAGAATAAGGTTTTTTTTTTGAAATATAAGAAAAATTAGCCAGCCATCCAGTGGCCAGAGTATAATTGGAAGGGGGGACGTAGCCTGTTCCGTTATCAGAACCTCAAAAACAGTATCTTGCTTAAGTAAGAAATACCTCAGGGCTTGTTTGTTGGAGAAAGTCAGACTCCAGATTAGATTAGAATCCCGACAGTGTGGAAACAGGCCCTTCAGCCCAAGTCCACACCAACCCTCCGAGGAGTAACCCACCCAGACCCATTCCCCTATATATGTACCCTTGACTAATGCAGCTAATACTATGGGTAATTTCCCATGGTCAATCCACTCTACTCTACACATCTTTGGACTGTGGGAGGAAACCAGAGCACCCAGAGGAAACCAATGCACACACGGGGAGAACGTGCAAACTCCACAGAGACGGCCACCCAAGTCAGGAATCTAAACCGAGGTCCCTGGCGCTGGGCAGCAGTGCTGACCACTGAGCCACCATGCCACCCCAATGTTGGCTTGTTCTCCATTTGCAAAGGCTGTGGCAGAACTGAACTGCTGTGTACGTGTATCAAGACTTTGTTATGAATGAGGCATATTTTGGAAATATAAGAGAAAGTTAGCAAGCCGTCTGTCCAACCAACCAACTGAGCTAACCGACTTTCCAAACTGTACATCCAGGGTGCAGGTCATTGGTGGCAGCGCCAAGGGGCGATGAGTGCCAGTTCCCAGGCTGTGCCAGCGAGAAAGGCAGCTTCCCGCCTCCCTCAGCTTTTGATCCCAGCCTCTCGTCCAAGCCTTCACTCTCGGCAAGGGTGTGGGGAGGGGTGGGTGCATGTCTGCGTCCCTCCATTTTGGCACTGAGGTGCACACATCAGAACAGGACACCTGACCATGCTTTTTCCAGAAAGGAGGTCAGATTTGCAATCGATCGAAATTAGTTCTGGGGCTGGGCTGGAGGCAGGAGTTGGTGGTTGAACAGCGGTTTTGATAATACAAACAGAACGACACACTGCTTCTCTACACGGGTCTATTTTTGGCCTGTTAGCAGCTGCAAAGCTGCACGTACACGGACTGGTGGTTTTACTTTATGTTCCTCGGGGGCTTAGCAACATGAACCACTCTTCCTAAATGTTGCAGTGTCGTCCCTCTGTAATATAGGCAAGCTCACTTGCTCACAGCAAGCTCCATGCTATGACGGAGAGATAATCCATGATTTAGGCCAGGGGATAAATTTTGGGAAAATCCACAAAATGGTGCTGATTTATCCTATACGTCCACCCAAGACATCAGGCAAGGTCTCGATTTAGCATCTCAACTGTATTTATAGGGTAGCACAGTGGTGAGCACTGCTACCTCACTCTGCCTTCCACTTTGAGAGTGGTTTAAAATTCCAGAATGTCCACTCTTGCTCACCTCTCTCAAGTTCCCACTGGGGAACGGCCAAAATGCACCCGGGCACCAACCGAGGTTGGCATGGGAAGGAGGCGAACGATGCGGCCGCAGGCAGGGAATGCCAGCCGTGAGCGCTTGGTGAGGGCCCCCCACAAGAGACCGAAGGAGTCGGAAGGAAGACAAGGTTTTGGAGAAGGAGCTGTGAGGCGTCATTAGAAGGGCGTGAGAATGAGGCCAATGCAGAAGTGGGTAAAGGACGAACAATTTACATCTGAGAGACATCAAAAATGGGAAGTGCAGAGAAGCCAAAAGGCGGGGCAGTTATATGGACATGAACTTCCCCATTTCGCATGGCTTCCTCTTTTCAGTCATGTACCTCACTAAATAAACACAGTCACTAGGATGGGGTTGGTAAAGAACTCTGTACAGGAGACACACTCCAATTAAGCTGTGGTGAGGGACTTGTGTCATAGCAAATGGCGAGCATCAGATTTGAAGAGGTGCGGTCCAAAACCTGTTGATCTTCCAGCTGAAGGAGTTGACCCCGACTGAGTGTTGCAAACTGGCACATTCCAAGGTCCAGGACTATGGGTTGAGGGATGTGCTGGAGCTTGGGGCAGCTGCCGCCAAGGCGCGGTGGGGAAAGACCCCCATGTAACATCTGCCTGTCTAAAGAACAGGGGGCCTATGCAGTCGTCTGGGCTCTGCTGATGCCTCAGCTAAATATATGAGCATATGATTAATAAACGTACAGACCTGTATATACAAATGATAAATTCTGATCTCTGTATGCAAATGTTTACGTATGTATGGCATGACCGACTGTACAGACCATCAAATTATTTTAAGGATAAAGTATATTTTTGAAATTAAAAAAAAATCAGATTTGAAGAGAACACCTCCTTGGTCTGGTCAACCCAAGTGCCTGCCCACTTTACTTCAAAGCAGGTTCACTGGTGAATGCTCGCACACCACTTTTACTCTCTGTAACTGGGCTGCACATCGGAATCAGCTGCCCGGATTATTTTTTTTTGCCAACTCACTGCCAATGGGTTCAGCGTTCAGCTGACTCCCTCGCACTGGCCTGGCAGGCTTTCCCTTTCTGCTGGCTGTGTGCTGGGCTCCAATAGACACACAAAGGCCCGGACGCTGAGGAGACAGGATCAGGCCCGCAGGAACACAAGCTGTTGGGACATCTCCCAATGAAAGGCCAGCGGCTGTCTGCCAGACAGGGCCAGGAGGGACACAGTCTTTAGGTCTCTTCCAGATCAGAGGTGAGCTGTAGACTGAGAGGGAGGTCATAGAGTCATAGAGATGTACAGCACGGAAACAGACCCTTCGGTCCAACCCGTCCATGCCGACCAGATATCCCAACCCAATCTAGTCCCACCTGCCAGCACCCGGCCCATATCCCTCCAAACCCTTCCTATTCATATACCCATCCAAATGCCTCTTAAATGTTGCAATTGTACCAGCCTCCACCACTTCCTCTGGCGGCTCATTCCATACATGTACCACCCTCTGCGTGAAAAAGTTGCCCCTTAGGTCTCTTTTACAACTTTCCCCTCTCACCTTAAACCTATGCCCTCTAGTTCTGGACTCCCCCAATCCTGGGGAAAAAACTTTGTCTATTTACCATATCTATGCCCCTCATGATTTTATAAACCTCTATAAGGTCACCCCTCAGCCTCTGACGCTCCAGGGAAAACAGTCCCAGGCTGTTCTGCCTCAAATCCTCCAAGCTGAAAATGTGTTGCTGGTCAAAGCACAGCAGGCCAGGCAGCATCTCAGGAATAGAGAATGCGACGTTTCGAGCATAAGCCCTTCATCAGGAATGAGAGAGAGTAGCCAAGCAGGCTAAGATAAAAGGTAGGGAGGAGGGACTTGGGGGAGGGGCGATGGAGGTGGGATAGGTGGAAGGAGGTCAAGGTGAGGGTGATAGGCCGGAGTGGGGTGGGGACGGAGAGGTCAGGAAGAGGATTGCAGGTTAGGAGGGCGGTGCTGAGTTGAGGGAACCGACTGAGACAAGGTGGGGGGAGGGGAAATGAGGAAACTGGAGAAATCTGAATTCATACCTTGTGGTTGGAGGGTTCCCAGGCGGAAGATGAGGCGCTCCTCCTCCAGCCGTCGTGTTGTTATGTTCTGCCGGTGGAGGAGTCCAAGGACCTGCATGTCCTCGGTGGAGTGGGAGGGAGAGTTAAAGTGTTGAGCCACGGGGTGGTTGGGTTGGTTGGTCCGGGCGTCCCTGAGGTGTTCTCTGAAGCGTTCCGCAAGTAAGCGGCCTGTCTCCCCAATATGGAGGAGGCCACATCGGGTGCAGCGGATGCAATAGATGATGTGTGTGGAAGTACAGGTGAACTTGTGGCAGTTATGGAAGGATCCCTTGGGGCCTTGGAGGGAAGTGAGTGTGGAGGTGTGGGCGCAAGTTTTACATTTCCTGCGACTGTATCGGCGCTGCCTCGTGCTCCCACGAGGAGGTTGAACAGTTCATCAACTTTACTAACACCTTCCATCCCGACCTCAAATTCACCTGGACTGTCTCAGACTCCTCCCTCCCCTTCCTAGACCTTTCCATCTCTATCTCGGGCGACCGACTCAACACAGACATCTACTATAAACCGACTGACTCCCACTGCTACCTGGACTACACCTCCTCCCACCCTGCCCCCTGCAAAAACGCCATCCCATATTCCCAATTCCTTCGTCTCTGCCGCATCTGCTCCCAGGAGGACCAGTTCCAACACCGCACAGCCCAGATGGCCTCCTTCTTCAAGGACCGCAGATTCCCCCCAGACGTGATCGACGATGCCCTCCACCGCATCTCCTCCACTTCCCGCTCCTCCGCCCTTGAGCCCCGCTCCTCCAACCGCCACCAAGACAGAACCCCACTGGTTCTCACCTACCACCCCACCAACCTCCGCATACAACGTATCATCCGCCGTCATTTCCGCCACCTCCAAACGGACCCCACCACCAAGGATATATTTCCCTCCCCTCCCCTATCAGCGTTCCGCAAGGACCACTCCCTTCGTGACTCCCTCGTCAGATCCACACCCCCCACCAACCCAACCTCCACCCCCGGCACCTTCCCCTGCAACCGCAGGAAATGTAAAACTTGCGCCCACACCTCCTCCCTCACTTCCCTCCAAGGCCCCAAGGGATCCTTCCATAACCGCCACAAGTTCACCTGTACTTCCACACACATCATCTATTGCATCCGCTGCACCCGATGTGGCCTCCTCTATATTGGGGAGACAGGCCGCTTACTTGCGGAACGCTTCAGAGAACACCTCAGGGATGCCCGGACCAACCAACCCAACCACCCCGTGGCTCAACACTTTAACTCTCCCTCCCACTCCACCGAGGACATGCAGGTCCTTGGACTCCTCCACCGGCAGAACATAACAACACGACGGCTGGAGGAGGAGCGCCTCATCTTCCGCCTGGGAACCCTCCAACCACAAGGGATGAACTCAGATTTCTCCAGCTTCCTCATTTCCCCTCCCCCCACCTTGTCTCAGTCGGTTCCCTCAACTCAGCACCGCCCTCCTAATCTGCAATCCTCTTCCTGACCTCTCCGCCCCCACCCCACTCCGGCCTATCACCCTCACCTTGACCTCCTTCCACCTATCCCACCTCCATCGCCCCTCCCCCAAGTCCCTCCTCCCTACCTTTTATCTTAGCCTGCTTGGCTACTCTCTCTCATTCCTGATGAAGGGCTTATGCTCGAAACGTTGAATTCCCTATTCCTGAGATGCTGCCTGGCCTGCTGTGCTTTGACCAGCAACACATTTTCAGCTGTGATCTCCAGCATCTGCAGACCTCATTTTTTACTCAAATCCTCCAACCCTGGCAACATCCTTGTAAATCTTTTCTAAACTCTTTCAAGTTTCACTACATCTTTGTGATAGGAAGGAGACCAGAATTGCACGCAATATTCCAACAGTGGCCTAGCCAGTTCTGTATCCAAATGGCTAGTTAGAACATAGAACATAGAACAATACAGCACAGAACAGGCCCTTCGGCCCACGATGTTGTGCCGAACATCTATCCTAGATTAAGCACCCATCCATGTACCTATCCAATTGCCACTTAAAGGTCGCCAATGATTCTGACTCTACCACTCCCACGGGCAGCGCATTCCATGCCCCCACCACTCTCTGGGTAAAGAACCCACCCCTGACATCTCCCCTACACCTTCCACCCTTCACCTTAAATTTATGCCCCCTTGTAACTCTCTGTTGTACCCGGGGAAAAAGTTTCTGACTGTCTACTCTATCTATTCCTCTGATCATCTTATAAACCTCTATCAAGTCACCCCTCATCCTTCGCCGTTCCAACGAGAAAAGGCCGAGAACTCTCAACCTATCCTCGTACGACCTATTCTCCATTCCAGGCAACATCCTGGTAAATCTTCTCTGCACCCTCTCCAAAGCTTCCACATCTTTCCTAAAGTGAGGCGACCAGAACTGCCTGTATTCTGGAACCAGTTCTCCCTGTATTCCATGAGATCTAACCTTGGTAACCAGTCTCCCATGGGGAACCTTGTCGAAGGCCTTACTGAAGTCCACATAGATCACATCCACCGCTCTGTCCTCATCAATCCTCTTTGTTACTGCTTCAAAGGGACTCATCCACCCCAGGCCACTTGGCCAGCATGCTCCTTGATGGTTTTCAGATAAACTGTGAGCCTCCTCCCATCCCCATCTTTCAGTGTAGAATCATATGTGGTTTAGACTCCAACACCAGGTTTTCTCGAGAGCAGAGAAGGCTGAGCGGTGGGGAGGGAGGGTGGGGCGGGGGTGGACCTGAGAGAGGTGTGTAAGATTGTGAGGGGCAGGGTGATCAGGAAGTAACTGAACTGAAGGGTCAATAACAAGGGGGCGCCATTTTAAAATGGAAGGCAGGAGGTTCAGATGGGGTTTGAGGAAAAACATTTTCACCCAGAGGTTGGTGGGGGTCTGCAAGGCACTGCCTTGGGAAGGGAGCTGAGGAGGGAAAACCTCACAACCTTTAAAGAAGGACTTGGATGAGCCCTTCAAGTGTCATAACAGTCAAGGCTATGGGGCCTAGTGTGGGAAGTGAGACCAGTGTAGATTTAGAGAAGTTTAGTCAGTACAGAATCAATGGACCAAAGGGTTGATTCCATACTGTATGATTCTGTATTCTTCTATTGCCTTCTCTCTCATCTCTCTATCTCCTTTTTCCTGAATTGCGTAACACTTTGTTTTATTCAACCTGTTCGGCGATGTTGCTAGGCAACTCTGGAGCAGGGGCTTTGTACCTCTGTCACTGCGTGTGGGAGGGAGTTGGACAGTCTCACCACTCTCCCTGGTGCAGAGGGGAACGTCGATTCTCCTGCTCCTCAGAGGCTGCCTGACCTGCTGTGCTTTTCCAGCACCACATCTTGACTCTTCTCCTGAATGTCCGGTCGGATTCCTTGATGACTGCCTACACACCCAGAGTGCTGTGAAGAGGCGGTTGCAGATTCCAAGGGTGAAAATGTAGAAAGGAGGGAGAAAAAAAGACGGGCCATGGAGCTTCATGTCACTGGCAGGGGCGGGGGGGGGGGAGTGGAGTACGAGAATCTGTCATCAAGGATGTGGTAAGGCAACACAGAGAAAATAAACGATCTGGTGAGGCAGGATTTATGAAGGGGAAATCGTGTTCGACAAACCTGTTAGGGGCTTTCTTTTGATGATGTTACCTGATGATCATGGTGTAAGTTGCATTGTCAGAAAGCTTTCAGTTCCACACAGGTCAGGATACAGAAACACGGCACCGGGGATAGTTAGTGATGTGCCAGCAGACATTAACCCTTCCAGCATTCAGAAAAAAGCAGTGGGAAACTAGAGGAATGGGAATCCTCACAAAACCAGCAGGGGAGGGGTGGGGGAGATAATATTTGAGAGTAAGCTAGCTCAAATGATAACAGAAGGTTGCAAAAGTATTTTTCGATATCTAAAGGGTAAGAGAGGGACAAGAGTGGGTGTTGGAGGGGGTTTACAAGAATGATCCTGGGGATGAAGGGCTTTTCGTCTGAGGAGGGGTTGAGGACTCTGGGTCTGTACTCGATGGAGTTTGGAATGATGAGGGGGGGGGGGGAGGAATCTGATTGAAACTTACAGAATACTGAGAGACCTGGATAGAATAGACATGGAGAAGATGATTCCTCTCGGAGGAGAGAGTAGGACCCGAGGGCACCGTCTCAGAGCGAAGGAACAGAGATGAGGAGGAATTTCTTCAGCCAGAGGGTGGGGAATCTACGAGACCCATTGCTGCAGAGAGCTGTGGAGGCCGGGTCACTGAGTATATTTAAGCCTGAGATAGATAGGTTCTTCATTGGTAAGGGGATCAAGGACGATGGGGAGAAGGGGGGTTGAGAAACACCATTGAATGGCAGAGCAGACTCAATGGGCCGAATGGTCGAACTCTGCTCCCACAGTCTGATGGCATCGATTAAGGGTTGGCTATTAAAAACTAAACAGAGTTGGAGTAATGGGGAATTCTAATTGGCAGGCTAAGCTAAGGCAGTTTAACATGAAATCTACGCAGAGCCTCTGGACAAGAGGTAGAAAGTAAAGAAGGAAATTACAGTGGCTCAGTGGTTAGCACTGCTACCTCATAGCACCAGGATCCCAGGTTCAATTCCAGCCTTGGGTGACTGTCTGTGTGGAGTTTGCATATTCTCCCTGTGTCTGTGTGAGTTTGCTCTGGTTTCCTCCCACAGTCCAAAGAGGTGTGGGTCAGGTGAATTGGCCATGGTAAATTGTCCCATAGTGTTTGTCAGAGAGGGGTGGATTATTCTTTGGAGTGTCAGTGTGGACTTGTTGGGCCGAAGGGCCTGTTTCCACACTGTCGGGACTCTAATCTATTTCAAACAACTTTATAAATCCTGTGAAAGCACCCCACCCAGTGGATAATTATGAAAAGTTCAGAGACAGGTAATGCATTTGCATCAGCTCCTGTTTGAGATTTCTAATGACTGTGTCAGGAAATGTACTGCCTTTTCATCTGATCTAATCTAATGTTGAGCCCTCCGGGCTGTCAGCTGCCCAGGCGGAGGATGAGGTGCTGTTCCTCCAATTTGGAATGGGAAGGGGAATTAAAATGGGCAGGGACTGGGCGATCTAATCGTCCCTGAGGGCCCGGCTGTGATGGTCGGTAAACCCTTCCGTAAGTTGACGTCCGGTCTCCCTGATGTAGAGAAGACCACAGCGGGAGCCCCTGATGCAGGAAGCTCGGTTGGAGGAGAGGCAGGTGATCCTCTGTCTCACCGGGAAGGGCTGTTTGAGGCCCTGGGGATGGGGACGGTGTGCCAGCAGGTTTTGCATCTTTTTTGGTTACAGATACCGGGGGTGGGGGTGTGGATTGGGGGTGGGGTTGGTGGGGAGAGTGGCATGAACCAAGGACTGTCAAAGGGAACGGTCCTTGCGGAAGGTGGACAATGGGTGGGGAGGGGTAGCTGTTCTTGGTGGTGGGGGGTCTATTGGAGTTGGCGGAAAGATTTAAGGATGAGACAGTGGGTGTGGAGACTGATGGGGGGCTAGGTGAGGACAAGGGGGACTCTGTCTTTATTGCGTTGGGAGGGGGGGAGGTTGGGAGCAGTGGAACGGGGAATGGAGGTGATGGGATGGAGGGCTGTCTGGATGGCAGAGGGAGGAAAAACACATTGTTCAAAATAGGTGGACATCCGGGATGCGTGGGAGTGGAACGTCTCCTCGTCTGAGCAGATGCGGCAGAGGTGGAGGAATTGGGAGAACGGGATGGAGTCCTTGCAGGATATGGGGTGGGAGGAGGTGTAGTCCCGGTAGTTATGGGAGTCTGTGGGTTTGTAGTAAATGTCAGTTTGGAGATGGAAAGGGAGAGGTCAAGGAATGAGAGGTGGGGAGGGGGTGCCCGAGGTGGACCCAAGTGAATTGGAGGGGTGGGGGTGGAAGTTGGGGATGGAGTCGATGAACTGTTTCAGTCCAGCCTGGGTGCAGGGCACTGTGCCAGTTCAGTCATCGATGTAACGATGGAAGAGTTGAGGCACAGCGCCTGTGTAGGTACTGAAGAGTTTGACATAGCCAACAAAGAGGCAGGCGTAGCTGGGATCCATCCAGGTACTTATGGCCACCCCCTGGATTTGGAGGATATGGGAAGAGTTAAAGGAAAAGTTATTGAGGGTGAGGACCAGTTTAGTGAGGCAGAGGAGGGGACTGGTGGAGGAGGACTGGATGGGCCTATTTGAGAAGAGGCAGGTAGACACACCAGTGTTCTGCTGTTCTCACTTAATCCGAACTATCAGTATCTTTTCTCTCCCAGCACTCCACCCTTCAGTATTGCATTAACGCTGCCCCCTCCACACTTCACTTCAGCTCTGATGGAAGGGTCATCTGGACTGGAAACGGTAGCTCGCCCTCTCTCCATGGATGCTGCCTGACCCACTGGGATCTCCAGAAGAGGCTGTTCTAAGATAACAAGGAGGTCCATTGGAATAAGGCCAACTACATTTGGTCAGGTAGGATTCCTGGGACCTTAGCAAGCTGGTACGGACAGATCTGCTCCCTCTGACAGTGGGTCCCATCCGTGAAATGAATGGAGCTGAAAATGTGTTGCTGGAAAAGCGCAGCAGGTCAGGCAGCATCCAAGGAGCAGGAGATTCGACATTTCGGGCATAAGCCGTTCTTCAGGAATGAGGAGAGTGTGCCAAGCAGGCTAAGATAAAAGGTAGGGAGGAGGGACTTGGGGGAGGGGCGATGGAGATGTGATATCCCTCCCCCAAGTCCCTCCTCCCTACCTTTTATCTTAGCCTGCTTGGCACACTCTCCTCATTCCTGAAGAACGGCTTATGCCCGAAACGTCGAATCTCCTGCTCCTTGGATGCTGCCTGACCTGCTGCGCTTTTCCAGCAACACATTTTCAGCTCTGATCTCCAGCATCTGCAGACCTCACTTTCTCCGTGAAATGAATGGAACCAATTTTCTAAAACAGATTCACAGCTCATGCTCACTTTGCTGTTTTGAGGACTGAGCCTTGTTTCCTACATGACAGCAGTGACTACACATTGCAAGCACTTGCACAGTTTGCGAAAGACGCTGTCCAAGTGAAATCTCTTTCCTTGCTTTGTTTATGAGCACACAATGCAAAGAGATATACTGCCTTGCTTACAAGTGACAGGGTGACAGAATAGCCAACTATTCACTCTGTGCCGAAGCAGCCCAGAGGCCTGATCAACACTTCCAAGTGAAGTCGGATTGACTTTGCTCTTTCCAATGGTTCCAGCCACTGCACTGAGGCCGATCCTAATCAGGGCTGCGTGATTCATCAGGGCGTGCCTGCGGGAGGGTGGAGACTGGAACAGACTGAAACATGGCCATTTAGCCAGTCAGCCACAGCCCATCTGCTCTGTCTGTTTCTTTCCTTTCTGTTTTGGGTTGCTTTTCCTCAGTGATGTCCTGAACTCCTGGTCTCACTGTGGGACTAGGATGAGAGGGGAAAGATTTAAAAGGGACCTAAGGGGCAACTTTTTCACACAGAGGGTGGTACGTGTGTGGAATGAGCTGCCAGAGGAAGTGGTGAAGGCTGGTACAATTACACCATTTAAAAAGCATCTGGATGGGTATATGAATAGGAAGGGGTTAGAGGGATATGGGCCGGGTGCTGGCAGGTGGGACTAGGTTGGGTTGGGATATTTGGTCGGCATGGACGGGTTGGACCGAAGGGTCTGTTTCTGTGCTGTACATCTCTAAGTGAGAACAGAGATAGGAGGATAAGGCAAATGAGTGCATGGCTGTAAAGATTTTTTTTTATTTCAAAATATACTTTATTCATAAAATAAATCTTTGGTACCTGTACAATTTGTCATGTTGTTCATAAACATATACATTGCAATAAATCTTTGATACCTGTCATATTGTTCACAGATACACACGTTGCATGTCTTAACCTTACAAATAAACAGATTGAATTAAACGAATTTACAGTTATCATATTTACAGTCCCTTTATTAATCATCCAGTCTCTTATTATTTAGCTGTGGCTTCAGCGGAACCCACCTAGTGAGTGGATGCCCTGTTAAATGATTGCAAAGGAACCTTCTTTAACCCCCAGTCTCTGGGGTTACCGTTGTCCATTTGACTGTCCTGTCTCTGGGGTAGCTGTCTGCATCCCCAAGGTGAGCACGAACTGCTGGACCTTCGCTGGGCTGAGGTAGCTATCCAGCTCCTCACTGGGGTCATTTACCCGCTCTGGTGACATTGAGCCAAGGCAAGGGTCCGCACCGTCCAGTTCTGTGTCTGACAATGGGACTGTCAGAGGATCACAGCTTTCAGTTACCTGTAATTGTGGGGCAGTGGGTACCCCCTGGTTCTCACTGGGTGGAGGGTGGACTTCGGGGGGTCCATTGTTTCCTGGTTGGGAGGAAATGCCCTCCCCTTTATCTACGGCGCTCTGTCTCTTCTTCTGGTGGTGGTGACCTTCTTTGCGCCCATCTTCCCCATCCGAAGCGCTGTCTGTCTGTAAAGATGGTACAGGAGGAAGGGTTTTCGATTCCTGGGACTGGCTCTGGGGAAGGTGGCATCTGTAGCAGCTGGAGGGGTTGCAGCTAAACACAACTGGGACGTGAGAACCTTGCATGGTGTTGTGCTGGAGGGCTTTAAATGAAAACAGCAGGGGTGTGGGAAGCAGGAGAGCATAGCAGGGGAGGAATACCACAGTGTACAAAAACACTAAGAGAGAGAATTAGCACCAGAATGGAGAACTGTAAGTTAATATGCAGAGGCAATGGGCTTGCAATGAATACTGGCCAATCCCCAGAAATGGGAAACAGAGGAACTCCCAATGGACCCATCAGTGGACTCGCTGGACCATTTGCAGTGCAGGGGCTTCGGCAGTGTTATTGCATATGCTCCCTGCTCTTGGCGACTTTAAAATTCCCAATCCTTACTTTCAAATCTTTCCGTGGCACTCCAGCCCTGTGGGAATTGACTCCAGTCAGGTGTTTTACCCGAAGCGGAAAGCTTACTCACAAGGAACTGGGTAACATGATATCAAAGGGTCCAAAAGATCTTCATCACAGCCAACGATGAGACAGGTGTAGGGCAAGGCAGCCGAGTCCCAGAAGGTCACCAGGCCACTCCGGCATCAGAGACAGAGAGAGAAAGAGACACACACACACACAGACAGTGGTTTTTCACCTCAGGGTTATCATGCCTCAGATCAGGGTAGCTTCAGCTGGTGCAGGAATTGAACCCACTCTGTTAGCAGCCAACTGAGCTCACTGCACCCCAGTGATTTGTGTTTTAAAACGTTAACCTATTTTTCGACTCACCCTTCGGAGCATGTGAGGCTGGAAACCAGGTCTCCCAGTCCAGGGGGGAACGACACTACCACTGCACTACAAGAGTGCCTTGCTGATGTTACATTAATCAGTTCCAGCCTCAGGTCACGCACACCGATACAGTGATGAGCTCATGAGCATAAAGTCAGAGAGTTGTACTGCACAGAAACAGACCCTTCGGCCCAACTCGTCCATGCTGACCAGATATCCTAAATTCATCTAGTCCCATTTGCCAGCATTTGGCCCATATCCCTCTAAACCCTTCCTACTCATATACCCATCCAGATGCCTTTAAATGTTGTAATTGTTCCAGCCTCCACCACTTCCTCTGGCAGCTCATTCCATACACGCACCACCCTCTGTGTGAAAAAGTTGCCCTCAGGTCCCTTGAGTTTCCAGAGAGTCTACGATTTACTGAGAATTATATCTGCAATAAATGTCGTTGGTTGCAAATTCTGTCAGATTGAATGGATCGGCTGGAGCAACAGTTAGAGGCAAGGAGAAATTTACAAGAAAAGGGGGTGCGATGGATGGTCGTTATAGGAAGGGAGAAAAGCCGCAGATACAGTCAGGTACATGGGTTAACGCCATCGAATGTAGGAGAGGTAGGCAGGTAGAACAGGAGTCTTCTGTGGCTATCCCCATTTCAAACAAGTATGCTGCTTTGGAAAATGTAGGGGTGATGCACTTTCACGGGAATGTAACACAAACAGCCAAGTTTCTGGTATCAAAACAGACTCCAATGTAATGGAGTGCTCATCACATTCCAAACGATCGATTGTGTTAGGGGACTCTCTAGTCAGGGGCACAGACAGACGTTTCTGTGGCCAGCAGAGAAAAAGCAGAATGGTGTGTTGTTTCCCTGGTGCCAGGATCAAGGATGTCTCAGAGAGGGTGCAGAATGTTCTCACGGGGGAGAGGGGCCAGCAGGAGGACATTGTCCACATTGGAACCAACGACATTGGAAGGGAAAAGGTTGAGATTCTGAAAGGAGATTACAGAGAGTGAGGCAGGAATTTAAACAGAAGGTCCTCGAGAGTAGTAATATCTGGATTACTCCCAGTGCTACGAGCTAGTGAGGGCAGGAATAGGAGGATAGAGTAGATGAATGCATGGTTGAGGAGCTGGTGTATGGGAGAAGGATTCACATTTTTGGATCATTGGAATCTCTTTTGGGGTAGAAGTGACCTGTACACGAAGGACAGATTGCACCTAAATTGGAAGGGGACTAATATACTGGCAGGGAGGTCTGCTAGAACTGCTCGGGAGGATTTAAACTAGTAAGGTGGGGGGGTGGGACCCAGTGAGGAAAGAGATCAATCTGAGACAGGTACAGCTGAGAGTCAAACAGACAAGGCAAGCAGGGACAAGGTAGGACTAATAAATTAAACTGCATTTATTTCAATGCAAGGGGCCTAACAGGGAAGGCAGATGAACTCAGGGCATGGTTAGGAACATGGGACTGGGATATCATAGCAATTACAGAAACATGGCTCAGGGATGGGCAGGACTGGCAGCTTAATATTCCAGGATACAAATGCTACAGGAAGGATAGAAAGGGAGGCAAGAGAGGAGAGGGAGTGACATTTTTGATAAGGGATAGCATTACAGCTGTGCTGAGGGAAGATGTTCCTGGAAATACATCCAAGGAAGTTATTTGGGTGGGACTGAGAAATAAGAAAGGGATGATCACCTTATTGGGATTGTATTACAGACCCTCTAATAGTCAGAGGGAAATTGAGAAACAAACTTGTAAGGAGATCTCAGCTATCTGTAAGAATAATAGGGTTGTTATAGTAAGGGGTTTTAACTTTCCAAACATAGACTGGGACTGCCATAGTGTTAAGGGTTTAGATGGAGAGGAATTTGTTAAGTGTGTACAAGAAAATTTTCTGATTCAGTATGTGGATGTACCTACTAGAGAAGGTGCAAAACTTGCTCTACTCTTGGGGAATAAGGCAGGGCAGGTGACTGAGGTGTCATTGGGGGAGCACTTTGGGACCAGCGACCATAATTCTATTAGATTTAAAATAACGATGGAAAAGGATAGATCAGATCTAAAAGTTGAAGTTCTAAATTGGAGAAAGACCAATTTTGACGGTATTAGGCAAGAACTTTCAAAAGCTGATTGGGGGCAGATGTTCACACGTAAAGGGACGGCTGGAAAATGGGAAGCCTTCAGAAATGAGAAAACAAGAATCCAGAGAAAGTATATTCCTGTTGGGATGAAAGGGAAGGCTGGTAGGTATAGGGAATGCTGGATGACTAAAGAAATTGAGGGTTTGGTTAAGAAAAAGAAGGAAGCATATGTGTTATAGACAGAATAGATCGAGTGAATCTGAAGAAGAGCATAAAGGAATTCGGAGAATATTTAAGAGGGAAATCAGGAGGGCAAAACACGGACATGAGATAGCTTTGGCAAATAGAATTAAGGAGAATCCAAAGGGTTTTTACAAATACATTAAGGACAAAAGGGTAACTAGGGGGAGAATAGGGCCCTTCAAAGATCAGCAACACGGCATTTGGTGGAGCTGCAGAAAATAGGGGAGATACTAAATGAGTATTTTGCATCAGTATTTACTGTGGAAAAGGACATGGAAGATATAGACTGTAGGGAAATAGATGGTGACATCTTGCAAAATGTCCAGATTACAGAGGAGGAAGTGCTGGATGTCTTGAAACAGGTAAAGGTGGATAAATCCCCAGGACCTGATCAGGTGTGAAGCTAGAACTCTGTGGGAAGCTAGAGAAGTGATTGCCGGGCCCCTTGCTGAGATATTTGTATCATCGATAGTCACAGGTGAGGTGCCAGAAGACTGGAGGTTGGCTAATGTAGTGCCACTGTTTAAGAAGGGTGGTAAGGACAAGCCAGGGAACTATAGACCAGTGAGCCTGACCTCAGTGGTGGGCAAGTTGTTGGAGGGAATCCTGAGGGACAGGATGTACACGTATTTGGAAATGCAAGGACTGATTTGGAATAGTCAACATGGCTTTGTGCGTGGGAAATCATGTCTCACAAACTTAATTGAGTTTTTTGAAGAAGTAACAAAGAGGATTGATGAGGGCAGAGTGGTAGATGTGATCTATATGGGCTTCAGTAAGGCATTCGACAGGGTTCCCCATGGGAGACTGATTAGCAAGGTTAGATCTCATGGAGTACAGGGAGAACTAGCCATTTGGATACAGAACTGGCTCAAAGGTAGAAGACAGAGGGTGGTGGTGGAGGGTTGTTTTTCAGACTGGAGGCCTGTGACCAGTGGAGTGCCACAAGAATCGGTACTGGGTCCACTACCTTTCGTCATTTATATAAATGATTTGGATGTGAACATAATAGATACAGTTAGTAAGTTTGCAGATGACATCAAAATTGGAGGTATAATGGACAGCGAAGAAGGTTACCTCAAATTACAACAAGATCTGGACCAGATGGGCCAATGGGCTGAGATGTGGCAGATGGAGTTTAATTTAGATAAATGCGAGGTGCTGCATTTTGGGAAAGCAAATCTTAGCAGGACTTATACACTTAATGGTAATATCCAAGGGAGTGTTGCTGAACAAAGAGACCTTGGAGTGCAGGTTCATAGCTCCTTGAAAGTGGAGTCGCAGGTAGATAGGATAGTGAAGGTGGTGTTTGGTATGCTTTCCTTTATTGGTCAGAGTATTGAGTACAGGAGTTGGGAGGTCATGTTGTGGCTGTACAGGACATTGGTGAGGCCACTGTTGGAATATTGTGTGCAATTCTGGTCTCCTTCTTATGGAAAGGATGTTGTGAAACTTGAAAGAGTTCAGAAAAGATTTACAAGGATGTTGCCAGGGTTGGAGGATTTGAGCTATAGGGAGGGGCTGAACAGGCTGGGGCTGTTTTCCCTGGAGTGTCGGAGGCTGAGGGGTGACCTTATAGAGGTTTACAAAATTATGAGGGGCATAGATAGGATAAATAGGCAAAGTCTTTTCCCTGGGGTTGGGGAATCCAGAACTAGAGGGCCTAGGTCTAGACTAAGAGGGGAAAGATATAAAAGGGACCTAAGGGGCAACTTTTTCACACAGAGGGTGGTACATGTATGGAATGAGCTGCCAGAGGAAGTGGTGGAGGCTGGTACAATTATAACATTTAAAAGGCATCTGGGGCGAGGGGAGGGAGGGGGGAAAGAGGTATTTGAATAGGAAGTGTTTGGAGGGATACGGGCCAGGTGCTGGCAGGTGGGACTAGATTGGGTTGGGATATCTGGTCAGCATGGACGAGTTGGACTGAAGGGTCTGTTTCCGTGCTGTACATCTCTATGACTCTTAACCTTTCTCTGCCCACCTTAAACCTATGCCCTCTAGTTTCCCCTACCCTGGGGAAAAGATATTGGCTATTGGTCATATCTACGCCTCTGCATCTCTCAAAGGCATACTGGCTGAGAGACCTAATTGAACAGCACTCACCACCAGCAGCAACCCACCATCTCTGGGATCTCCTCCAGCCCAATGACTCTCCAAGGCACCTGCAGACCCTCAATCCTGGTTTCTTGAACATCCCCGCTTTTAAAATCCTACTACCACCCTCATAGCTGTGACTTCAGCTGCCTGGGTCCCAAGTGCTGGAATTCTGTCCTGAAATTCCCTCTCATTTCCTCCTGTCCCCACCCCATTACATGAAAGGTACGGTTGCACTTCTAGGGACCCCGAGATTTCAAAAGGCGCCACAGAAATGCAAGCTGTCTCCGAAAGTCCATGGCTGTCATGGTTGGAGGAGTGTCTAGCAGCCAACAACAACTACAAAAGGTGGGGACCTCTCCATCAGCATGCGCACACATTCGCTGGCTGTGAGGATAGAGTTCCTTATCCTGAAAAATCAAAACAGAACCACACACAGGCCACCTGTTTCTCCACAAGACATTTTCCTTTTTGCTAAATTTACCTGTAAGCAGTTCTCAACTCTGGATCTGTTGGAACTCGAAGAAATTAATGAGGAGTTGGCCAGACCCCTGTTTGGTTTTCCAGGTATATGATTTGATATGTATGTCTCCATTGTTTTGGGACAGAAATGTGCGTGTTGGGAACACCGCAGCAACTGGAGTGGAGCTCAGTACAAACCGCCTCAGCGACTTGGTGCATCATGAGATAGTCACGCTCAGACAACAGTTTGTTTGTTACGGTCTCCGGTTCCCACACATCTCTCACTTTCTTGCCGACATGAACCAAAGGGTCTCACCCGACGCTGACCTACAGGGCGTGTATTGGTCAGCGATGCCATAGAAAGCACCGCCAGGCCTCCAGCCTGTCGGGTTCCACAAGCCAACTAACTGCTGTCCATTGAACCATCTTTCTCTGTCCTCGCTTTTACTGGGACCAATGCTCTTCGCCACGCCAGCGTGCAGCAAACTCTACACAGACAGGAAATGGGAGGCCTTCTATCTCAGGCCTAGACCTCGACAGGACCCAGCAAACCGCCCAAGGCTTAAAATGGATTCCTCAGCCATTCCGCTTTTGAACCTCGGAGATTTGACTATTTCCACCCCCTGCCCCCAATAAAACCTGGGTTAGGATGCAGGCGATAGCGACCTGGTTGGGGTTTGTCTAAAACTATCAGCTGTTGTCCTGTTCTGTTCTGTTCTGTTCACCTTAACGTACAATGTAACAAAACTGGCTCTGAAACAGGCTGTAAGATTCGCTGCCTTGTTTCCCCAATCCCTCCGAGCCCCTGCACCCCCTCCCCATCTCGGTCACCTCCTCCAGCCCCAACACCCTCTCCCTATCTCAGTTACCTCCTCCAACCCCATACAACCCCACTCCTGGAACCATGTTCCTACACTTCTGGCTCTGCTGTGGATTGCTGGGGTCTGAAGCTCTGGACTTCCCTTCCTGATGGGTAGCAGATACACCACGTTCCCCTCCAAACCATTCACCATCCTAACTTGAAAGTAAAATCGCCGTTCCTACAATGGCACTGGGTGAAAATCCTGAAATTCCCTCCCTAATAGCAGTAAATGCTAGGAAATTTTATAATAAAAAAAAACCCCCTTGAATAGAGCAGAATGCTAAACCATTTTCAGAGGGCAGTTATCGAGTTACCTACATTACTATGGGCTTGCAGTCACATACAGACCAGACCAGGGAAGAACAACAGATTTCCTTCCCAAAAAAAAGGACATTAGTGATCAAGATGGATTTTGGGGATTTCCAGTATTTTCTGTTTCAATTTCAGATTTCCAGCATCAATAGTATTTTCCTCTGACAGCCACCGCCAGTCTTCAATAACAAAAAACACGACAATGTTGTGAAACTTGAGGGTTCAGAAAAGATTTGCAAGGATGCTGCCAGGGTTGGAGGATTTGAGCTACAGGGAGAGGCTGAACAGGCCGGGGCTACTTTCCCTGGAGCATTTATCAAATCAGGAGGGGCCTAGATTGGGTAAATAGCTGAAAAAAAAGTGTGTTGCTGAAAGTGCAGCAGGTCAGGCAGCATCCAAAGAGCAGGAGAATCCATGTGTCAGGCATAAGCCTTTCTGCAGGGCTCCTGCTCCTTGGATGCTGCCTGACCTGCTGCGCTTTTCCAGCAACACAGTTTTCAGCTCTGATCTCCAGCCCTCACTTTCTCCAGATTGGGTAAATAGCCAAGGTCTCTTCCCTGGGTTGGGGAGAGTCCGGAACTAGAGGGCATAGATTTATGGTGAGAGGGGAAAGATATAAAAGGGACCCAAGGGGCAACTTTTTTCACAGAGGGTGGTGCGTGTGTGGAATGAGCTGCCAGAGGAAGTGGTGGAGGCTTGTACAATTACAACATTTAAAAGGCATCTGGATGGGTATATGAATAGGAAGGGTTTGGAGGGATATGGGCTAAGTGCTGGCAGGTGGGACTAGACTAGATTGGGATATCTGGTTGACCAAAACGGTCTGTTTTCCATACTGTACAGCTCGATGCCTGCATTTAACCCTATTTGTAGGCTGGGGTTGTTGGGTCTATTTACAAATGGAAGCTGGAGTTGGTATTTGAAACGTGTTCACCTTTGTCCTCTTTCCTCACATTCCTGCAGGGAGTGTGAATATTCAAACTTGCCTGCAGAGATTGGATTGGATTGGATGGCATGCACGAGCTTGTTCAGAAAGGATTATTTCCAGAGCTCGGCTGGAAAATTACAAAGGACCATTGTCTCACACTTGACGTCAAGACAACTTCAGAGACAGGCAAAGGTATTGTTGGCCACTGGTTCCCAGCAAAAGAAAATAATTAATATCAAGCTGCTGTTGAGAAACATTTCTTCCTCAGGAAAAAAGGGGGAAGAATGCTAATCATCCACTAGACCTGGAGGTTCGTGTGAAAGGTACAAGTTCAAGTCTCATTATGGAAACAGAACAAATTTAACTTCACTTAAAATGTGGAAGGTAATGTAAACTCTCCATAATGGTGACCAGGATTGTTATGAAAAAACCTCATTTGTCATCGAGTTCACCAAACATCACCTCAGATGAAAATCTGCCATTTTTTAAATCCGGTCCACAGGGGATTCCAGACCCATGGCTAATATGGCTGACTCAAGCAGCCAAGAAACGTTGAATGCTTAGAGCTCTTGGGACTAGAGGGATGCGAGGATGTGGCGAGAAAGTGGGGCACAGGGGCCTGAGTTGGACGATCAGCTATAATAAAAACGGATAGCAGAGCAGTCTAGAGGGGCCAAACGGCCTACTCCTGATATTTTTAAAAATCCTTTCAAACAAACTCAGCTCAAGGGGCGATTAGGGATGGGCAACATGCACTGGCTTGGACAGCGATGCCCACATCCCATGTAAAAAAAAGATACTAGTTCGAGAGCAGAGTTGTTCAAATTCAATTTGAATTTTGACTTTGACCAGTTGTTGCCCACCCCCCACAAACAGGATCCTTAACTACGAGATCTCTTATTAATCTGACCTCATTAGGCATTGCTGAATCTCAAATGGCCTAGCCCCAGCTAAGTTCTGTGAAGTACTGCTCCAAGAAACAATTCCTGATGCACTGTACAAATCCAGTCTTCCAAGTTACCTTAATACGTCCTGTCCAAAAAAACACTCACTAGTGAAAATTTGGGAGCATCCTTCTGACACACACTTAATCCCCAATGTACCCTACGGTGAGGCTATTCGAGGGTAACCGCCTCCCAGCTGTGATTTCTTCCCCTTGCAGTTACTTGATGTAAGATCAATTTGTGTAGCAACATGATTCAAGGACCTTTTTGTTAAAATTTGCAAAAAAGTCAACAGAAAAAGCCAAATTCTTGCTCTTGTCTGTATAACCTCTGAAAGAGGTCAAAATCGCTTCAGCAAATTAAAATCCAACACAAAATGAAAAAACCTTATCTTTATTCTTTCAATATGTACACACATAATCTGATCACAAAACAGTGAAGAATGCAATACATCAGTTAAAACACACTCCAGTTAGTTCGAATATAGTGAGATAGGCCGAAACCTTGTTGGATTTGGTAAATGGACGACCAACCGCCTCACTAACCGAGCCGGTTTCAAATCAACAGAAGTTAAACAAAGTTTGACGAGAGCAGCACTGACTGGAGATGTGACTGCCGACGCTGAGGCAGGAATCTGAAACAAGCTCAAACACCGAAATGGAACCTGAGCCCATAATCTCAGCAGCGCCAGAGGGACTACTGCTTTTCAGTCAAAGTGTTTGAGCAGACTGGGACCCTCACTCCCAGCTGAATGCAAGCATCATCCTGTTTGGAGAACACATGCAAGAGAGCACCCCCTGGTGGTGTGCAAGTTTTGGGAGGGGGGGAAAAAGGGAAGAGAAAGCACACTGAAAAATCCCTCAACAACTCCACTCGAGCAGTCCGCCATCACATTGCTGTGTGGGGAAATGTGGCAGCCCATTGGCAATGTTACAACAGTGGCAATACTTCTAAAAAGGTCCTCTATTTGTAACCTTGGCGCAAACCAAACTATTTTTTTTTTACAACCATGGAGATGACCAGCCCTCCTTTTCTGGTGTGCCACTTGCAGGCTGGTCATGGCACCACCAAGTCAGGTCTGGCCTGGTCAATGCCACCCAAGAGCTCAGACAAAAGTAGAATGACAAGAATGCTACAAGTGGACCAAAAAAGGTGAGCAAAAGGTGGAGGGGAGGCCAAGATTACTTTGACTAAAGACAAAAATCAAACTTGGGTATGAATCTCTCCCCTCCCCCCAAAGAACATTTTACCTGAAACCCAAGTTGCGCCTTTCAGCAAATTAACTTAACCTTTCCAATATGGCTTCTCTGGTTCCCAACATGCATTGTGGTGCAGCATGGCTACAGCCAATACTCAGAACAATCCTCCAGTCCATCCAGTGTTGCCTTGCCTCAAAAAAAAAGTTGGCAACTTGCTTTTGGAGGGGCACATGGCTTTTCCTCTGAAGGGCAGGAGCATTGAAAAATTTTGGGAGTGGATTTACCCCTCAGAGCAGCAAGGATGTCAAGTGTTGTGGTAACTGCCCCTTCGGAGTGTGCACGGGATGGCATGGAGGGAAGAAATTGCCCTTTTGAAAGCAGTACGTGCAGAAAACATCAAAACAAATTTCTCCCCACCCAAAATGGATGCCAGGCAGATGGTTAAATGCCATCTCCTCTACCCACCGATGACCTTTGCCAGCAAGATTTCGGCCAGTCAATCGTACAGTGGGCCCTTTTCATTTTTAAAATAAGGTCGTGCAGCATTTGCAGTCTTATTAGCAGCAAGAAACAGATTTACAAATATTGTCACCAGCCACAACAGCATAGAGCCCCCATACAAAAATATTCAAAATGTGAAGTGATTTGTTTATACAACAGCAGTAGTCTTAAATTTACCTAGCATGTCAAAGTCAAAATACAAGGTCTAAAATATCAAGTTTCACATCAGAACACTCGTAACATTTTCTATCTGCATACCGTGAGGTAATTTTTCTTTTTTTTTAAAAAAAAAGATGAGCAGAAATCAGTAGTTTGGAGTTAAATGAGTAACAGATTCCCACGTGCAGTACATGCCAATCAATTTTGGCATTCAGTGCCAATTCAAGTGGGCATTCAATGCCAGGACAGCTCACACCAGTTACGAGAGGCAAAAAGGCTAAAGAAAAAAAAAAGGGCACAGCTGCCATAGTAAGAGCATCTACCAACCTTTTTAAAATGGTACAGTCCCAACAGCACTGATCTTAATGCTGTGCCAAATCAGGGCCAAGATGAGAGGGTGACAAAAAAAAAAAACAGCCTTAATATAGCCCTGTTTCTACAGCTCACACATTGTTGCCTCAGTGTGATGAGATCAGTATTCAAGTAGCAGTATCCTCATCGTCCAGGAGATTGGTTTGGCAACCAGGCCTGACCAGTAAAACCTCAGTCAGACAGCAATGTCCATATGACGACAACACCTCTTCAAATTTTAAAGAGCAGGCCCCTCACTCAAAACAGTGCGCTGCTCAGACAATAAATCTTTTAATCCACAATTTAAAAGCAGTCAAAAAAAGTGACCAAAGCATCGTGCTTTCAAGATGGCCGACAACTGAAAATGCCCAGCGGTTGGAGAAGCCAGGCAAGTGCATTATTTTGCTCCCCCCAAAGCCAAGTTACGATTCACTTCATAAATAATGCAATCTGTAGCACATCAAATCAGGTTTAAGTTTCAATCCCTGGCCTGCACAGGTAGTGTCTCATGAGCTTTCGTAAAAACAAAAACGACGTATGGAGAGATTGAAATCCGTGATCTTTGCCCTCACTGAGGATGTGTTGCCCACCCTCCCACCTCAACCTGAAATGGTGCCAAGAGCTCAATCAACTACCCCTTGTGCCCAAAGCCAACTGCCTCATGCCAGCAGCAAAGCTGACTACGCAGGTCCTTTACTCTCATGTGGCATTAAATTTGGAGCAATCCCAAAGGCTCACTTCAAAAAAAACATTGCTCATTTAAACACAGCCAGCTCAAAAATAAAACAAATTGCTAAAGAATGTCATTTGGCCAGTTGCAAAACAAAAACTGGCTTGGTGACAAGTGAAAGAGGAATGGGTGGTGGGGGAACAGAGGAAGACGGGGGGAAAAAAAACAATCAAGATAAAACATACTGACATTCCTTTCTCAAGAAAGTCAGTGAAGGCCCAAGGTGCCGTGCAGTGTGCTTCGAGAAGTCTGTCCATCAGTTTTCATAAATACACAGCCACCAGAGGGCAGTGCTGAGCTGTTTTGTACTTGAACACAGGAGGTTCCTAGTACAAAGGCTCTCATACCTTAGTCCTAGCAATGCCATCCTTCCTGTGGGATCTCCTAGGCTGCTGGTCTCAATAAAAGGAGTCCATTGGAACAAAGCCCCAAATGGGGACTACCTATTTCGGCCATGACCAGCAAACCCCTCAGAGGTTAGGGCCCGACGTTTGTCCTAAATAATTCAGCCTGGGCTATTTCTGGGCATATTTGAAAGCTGCCCCCTAAAGATACTGTAATTGGGGAGTGGGGGGAAGAAATGAGACTAAAATTAAGTCAACACCTTCACCACAGTTCAAGAATTCAATACCTCAAAATGGGCCCACTTCATGTCCAGGGAAAAAAAAAGAAACAGTGGAGGTCAAAATGGTGGCCATCTTGCCTCACCCATTTTCCTGCTGGCCACTTTGCTATTCTGACATCTCCGTGAAAAACAACATTTTTTTTTAAAAAAAGCTAACGGACAAACTGCAGTGATGTTGCTGGGGTGGGGGAAATCTCCTAGGCTGCTTGTCTCAATAAAAAAAGTCTATTGGAACAAAAAGGCCCAAAAAGACAGACAGCAAATGGTGACCATAATGCAGGATAGTCACCACAAATGGTGACTCATGATACATCCTCTGAGCTGGATGGACAGTAGTGCAAATATCTCACACCAGAGCAACAGAAGGGGCCTTTGGTGTGGTGAAGGGCTCACATTTTAAAGCATTCCTGCGTTGTTTGAAAGAAATATAGTTAATTCAGCTCCACAACGATGTACTGTTGTCCACCCCCCCCCCCAAATCCTGGGAGGTTCCCCTTGAAAGCACCATAAGTGCAGTGGTAGCAGATTCTACCATCAGGAACCATCGAATGGTTAACACCCATTTGAAAAGGATGTATCATGAGGGATACACTCAGGTCAGTCAGGCTACACTGAAGATGAAAAGATGTAGTTTCCCCCTCTCCGATACGTCAACTTGTCTCATGCAATAATCAGAAAACCTGTTTCTTAACATGAAGGATCAGAGAACACACCTCAATAAAATCGCTTCTCCTGTTCCTTCTACCCGACTATTTAAAATTCTTTCATACAACAATAAAAAACAACTGAGGACAATCTTCTCCACTTCTAATGCAGACCTTTTAAAAAAAAAACAAAGGCAGTAAAAACAACCAAAAAAATCCCTAAAACAAAATTTAAAAAAAGAGATATCACAACTCAAGGGGTTGGGGGTGGGGTTGGTTAAGGAACACATTGCAATTTCAAAACAAGTCAAATATAGTCATTGTTTGTTGAAAAACAAACACGCAGCTACCAATTCTTAAAAATCACAAGCAGTTCCAAACTTCACTGTTGCCAGGAAGCCATCTTGTCCATTCCAAATTATGGAAAGTGGTAATTTGCTGTTAAAATTATCCATAATACTTACTGTAGTCACACTTTGCTTCTGCTTGCCTCAAAATTCATGCCCCCCCCCCCCCCCAACCACCCTGTTGCATTCCCTCCCGACACCCCTCCCTCTTTACCCCAAATACAACAGTCAACACGTCTGCAGGATTGGCTCTTTGTGTACTGAGGTAGACGTTGCTCTGCAGCTAAAGTGGCAGGTGGTGTAGGTTTGCGTCCACAATGCCATGCTTCCCTGCTTCGTTCAGACACATTTTCTCTTGCTCTCCCCCCACTCGCCTTACTTAGATCTTCACATCCTCTTGAATGCTTAGCTGCGACAATGCTTTCTTGATGCGGAGAGCTGTCAACCTGGCAGCCCCATTGGCGTACCAACACTCCCGCATGATCTTGGTCATGACGCGTAATGCCTGGCGGGCAGAGAGACACACGTGAATAATAACCGTGCCTCACCTATGAGGCCAGAGGTGACCCTCCCGCTCCCTCAACCTCAGAGGGCCCGCCATATATATCTTTCCTCAAGGCCTGGGAAATAGCCTAGATTCCCCAAGCAGTACAACATTAAACTTCTGAAGGACAGGTCAATGGGGGTGGGGGAAAACAGAGTGTAAAGGAGTCACAGGAGCTCTTCCTGCTCTTTGTGACGATGGCTGGAGGATAAATATCAGGTAGGACACTGGGGAAACTTCCCTGCTTCTCTTTGAAATAATGCCACAGGTACCTTTCACATACACGGGGGGGGGGGGGGGGGCAGGCAGACAGAAGACAACGCTAACCATGATGCTTATGTGCACACTGAAGACAGCACAACTTTGTGTGCTTCTAATGTGGGCATCGCTGACTCCACCAGAATCTATTGCCCCATCCCTCAGGGCAGTTATGAGTCAGCCACGTTGGCTGTGGGTCTGGAGTCACGTGTAGGCCAGACCAGGTAAAGATGGCAGCTTCCTTCCCTGAAGGACATTAGTGAACCCAGATGGGTTTTTCCAACAACGGATTTGTCGTCATTAGACTGAGAATTCCACATTTTCAGTGAATTCAAACTCCACTAAAAAGGATTTAAACCCAGATCCCCAGAACGTGACCTGGGTCAGTGGATTAATGGCCTAGTGATAATACCACTAGGCCATCACCTCCACGATTACTGCATTCTTGTCCAAAGAGCCACTCAGGAGGCACCGTCCTGTTGCTGTGAGGCAGTAATTCCTGCCTCGTCAGTCAATGGCACTTGGCCCTCCAGGCTATGTAAAGGAATACCCACAGCTCCCTCCCAGCAGCTAAAGCCTTTAGGGGGCAGCACAACTTTCTTAATGAAAGAAAAAAAAGGTTAGGTGGGGTGGGGGCACAGTCATTCCTCGGGGCATTCTCCCTTGTAGAGTCCACTTGCCAACCTCACTTCCCATTCTGCTATCAATTGCTGTTCCCTTTAACGATTTGGTATGCTTTCATTTTGGCGCTCGACAGAATCGCAAGAGCTTCGGCAGCCTGTCTCACTCATCAGTGATATCGAAGCTCTGTACCACCACAACTAAGAGGATCAGTTGCTAATTCTAAAAATTGCAGAGAGATAAATTTTTGTTAATCGAAGAAAGGTCTTCAAAAGGGATACAGGCCAAAGGCAGGCATCATTGAATTCAGTGTGGAAACAGGCCATTCGGCCCATCAAGTCCACACCAATCCTCCAAAGAGCATCCCACCCAGACCCATCCCATTCCATTCCCTGTAACTCTGCACTTCCCATGGCCAATCCACCCTAACCTGCACATCCCTGGGCACTATGGGACAATTTAGCATGGCCAATCCACCCTAACCTGCACATCTTTGGACTGTGGGAGGAAACCCACACGGACACGAGGAGAAATGTGCAAACTCCACACAGACAGACACAGTCACCAGAGGTTGGGATCGAACCTGGGGCCCTGGTGCTGAGAGGCAGCAGTGCTAACCACTGAGCCATCCTGATGGAGGTCTATGGAGTTAAGTTACAGATCATCCATGATCTCATTGAATGGCAGAACAGGCTCGAGGGGGAAGGGCCTACTCCTGAGCTTACATTCAATTCCACACTTACCTCATTAGTATGCCAAATAGTGGGAACATTTGGCCTCAGGTTCTGTTCACAAACGACCTTCCTCATTTCCTCTATGGAGGGGTCAGAGGGCACGAGGTCAAAGTACGGCAGCTGATAATCCTCATGGATTCCTAGGAGTAAATGTTAAAACATCCTGTCAGGAAATCCAAGATGGCGGCGACTCAGCAAGTCTGAATCTACAGAGCCCTTCCCAAAACCTGGGTAAAGTGGGTTACCTGCCCCCACCACACTTGCCAAACCACCCAAAAAATTTCTTTAATCTTAATTAGCTGCTGAATATTATATTTAAATAGTCTAATCCTGAGTGGATAATGAGTAAATCAAAGGGACCCCGCAGCTCTCAGAAAACAAAGACCCCTCCCCCACCCTCCTCTCCTCCGGCTGCAGCTGATGTAAAAACAGGCCTTATAGAGATGATTGCCAGGCTGGAATTGACACTCGTCAATTTCATCGCAGAATCCCGACAGAGATGGAATGCATTCGAAGAAAAGCTGCAGAAACAGAATCAAACCATGGAGGAGCTGCAGGGCCGAGTGGAGGGGGCGGAGCTAAAGGCCATGACCTCCGAGGCTGCAGCTCAAACAGCTGCAGAACAGGTGAGAGCTCTGGAGCAGAGAGTCCGGGCCTTTGAAATTTACATGGATGATATTGACAACAGAAATCGGAGAAAAAATATTCGGTTGCTGGGCCTTCAAGAGCAAGAAGGGAAAGAACAGTTAGCAGTATTTCTGGAGCGATGGCTGCCCCAGCTTTTAAACCTGGGGGCTGAAACTGACCGGGTAAGGGTGGAGTGGGCCTACCGGGTCGCAGTACGCGGATCTGGCCCAAACCAGCGCCCACGCCCGGTCCTGTTCCGGCTGCAGAGTTATAGGGAGAGGCAGATACTCCTGGATGCCTCCAGAAAGCTTGGAAAGGATCCTAAAGCTATGATTCATGAAGGATCCAAGATTATGTTATTTCAGGACTTCTCCCCGGCTTTGGCACGAAGGAGGAAGGCGTTTGATGAGGTGAAGAAATGTCTAAGGGACTTAGATATTCAATCCACCTTACGCTACACAGCGACGTTATGCTTTACCCACAAAGGATCCGAGTATAATTTTAGATCATCGGAAGAGGCCAAGAAACTTTTAGACTCGGTTAAATAAATCGTAAGAGACAATTTATGTTGGCTTGCCTCTCCCACACTCCGTGGGGAGAAATGGATACTTTATTCTACTTTACTTTTGCCTCTGGGAGCGGGGTTGTCTTCCTTGCTATGTTATTATACTTAACTGTAATCTGTTGGAGTTGTAATGTTATAGTTATGTGTGTTTGTACGTGGCATTGATGCTATTAGATATACTCAGGTATGGGTGGGGAGGGGTGGGAGTGCGGCGCTCACTGTTAACTCTAGCTCGGTATTGTATCTAAATCCTATTAAGGAGCGCCCGGGTCAGGGTGGGACACTGTTTGGGAGAGGATATGGTGGAACGTTGGAAAGGTAGTAAGGCCCCCTGAGAACAAGGGGGAAGATCTCCATTCAAACATGTTTAAATTTTTTTTTTTGTTTGTTCTTATTGTTTGGAAATAGCTTCCTTTTTATCATACTGGTATGAGTGTATTAGAGAACATTTTCTCTTATTTGAAGGATGTAAGCGACTCAACTATACACTCTGGATGATTGTGGATTAGTTGAATTTTGATGATTATATATTTAAGATCTATTTTTATATTAATGTTTGTGCTTGAAAATTCTGCTTATTTTTGTAAATTTGTCAAAATGTTAAATTCCCAATAAAAATATCTATTAAAAAAAACATCCTGTCAAACTCAATGCTCTCTATTTTCCAATAGGTCACTACCTTAATAGAATTTGAAAGAATTAACAAAAAGAAAAAAGAGAACTTATAAGCACTAACTTTCTGCCAAGGAACCTAAACAAGGTCGATTTTTGCCAGCAAGGGCAACAAAGCCCCAGTCAGCCATCAAAATTTGGAAAAATGCCACCTCGGCAACAGAGAGCACGTTGACATCTTCAGTGAAGGAAGAAAGCACGCACCAAGACAGAAAATGGCCACCTTTGCAGCCATCATGGTGCCCATCTATTCCATCCCCCAGCTCGGGTCGCCAACTCTGGTTGGCCAGATTGCCGGAGGTTTGCTCACATGACTAGCCACCTCAGACCACCTTGACCTGTAGTTGATCCACCTCCTCGACTATCTGCCTCCCAGGAGGTGAACCTAATCAGATTAAATCACGCCCGTCCCACCATCTCAACAACCCCAATCCCTGCACTGAATGTAAGGGCATCCCTATATGAAAACAGATTTATAAATGGATAGAGGTCAAGGTCTTTTCCCCAGGGTACTGGAGTCTAAAATGAGAGGACACAGGTGTACGGTGGTGGGGGGGGGGGGATTTTAAAAAGGGTGCTAAGGAGCAACTTTTTCACGCAGAGGGTGGTACGTGTATGGAATGAGCTGCCAGAGGAAGTGGTGGAGGCTGGTACAATCACAATATTTAAAAACGGATCTGGATGGGTACATGAATAGGAAGGGTTGAGAGGGATATGGGCCGGGTGCTGGCAAATGGGACTGGATTAGGTTAGGATCTCGGGTATGGACAGGTTGGATCAAAGGGTCCGTTTTTGCGCTGTGCGTGACTATTTTTTTTTAAAAAAAGTCTTTTCAACGTCCCAATAAGTTTTACTCCTGAATATCCACTCCCAGCAACATCTGGAGGTTAATCTCCAATCCCCAAAGGGTTGGCAACTTCATGACAGCCAGAAACACCAGTATGAAGGCAGGAACGAGGGGAAAAAGGTGAAAAACAAAGGAACCACTCGCTGCTCAGATAGAATCGTGCTCCAGTAAAAAGGGGATAAAAGGGTTACTGAACAGAGGTGGGGAGATACAGATTAGCTGTGATCCAATAAAAGGACAGGACAGACAGGAGACAACTTTTCTTGTGCTTCAAGTGAAAATTTGGGCCAGAATACTTGATTTACATTGAAAAAAGCCGCAACAGCGTGAGGCCAAGAGCTCATGGCACAGATACCAGAGCACCCAGTGGGGCTGGGCACACACTGTGTAGAGGAACAAAAGGTCTGGTAGAAGCTCCGTACCTCCGGCAGAGCATCTTCGAGCAATCTCCCAATACACCAGCCCCAGGGCGTAAATGTCGGCGCACTTGAAGGAATCGAAGTGTTGCATATTGATCGTCTCGTCCAGTACCTCAGGGGCCATGTAGCTTCAAAAAAGAAAAAAAAAAGAGACAGACTTTTTAAAAAAGGGAACAGAAAGAGATTAAAAAGAGAGACCAACAAAAAAAAAAGGCTAACGTCAAGCTAAAACAGTTTGGTCTTTCTGATGGAGAATACCCTTGACCAAGTTTGGAACTGGGCTCCAACATTGGTGCTCACCTGCACGTCGACACATCCTCTCCACATCAGACCGTAAGAACTAGGCCATTCAGCCCATTCAGTCTGCTCGCCAGTCGATGGCTGCTATGTTTCTCAACCCCATTCTCCCGCCTTCTCCTTGTAATCCTTGATCCCCTTACTAATCAAGGACCTATCCATCTCCGTCTTAAAGACGCTCAATGACTTGGCCTCCACAGCCCTCTGAAGCAGAGTTCCACAGATTCACTGCCCTCTGGCTGATGAAATTCCATCTCATCTCAAAGTTAAAAATCACACAACACTAGGTTATAGTCCAACAGATTTATTTGGAAGTACAAACCTTTGCTGCTACTGAAAGCTAGTTCTTCCAATGCTCCAAAGACTTGTTATGACATCAGGTTATAGTCCGATTGTTAAATTCTGTCCACCCCCTCCACATAATGACACCTCATCTCAGTTCTGAAGGGTCATCACTTCGGAGGCTGTTCCCTTAGGTCCTAGTCTCCAGTGGAAATGGCATTGCCATGTCTGCTCTATCTAGGCCTCTCAGTATTCTGTAGGTTTCAATCAGATTCCCCCTCATCCTTCTAACTCGAAATACAGACCCAGAGTCCTCAACCCCTCCTCATATGACAAACCCTTCAACCCCAGAAGGACCCTTCTGGACCCCCACCCCCCTTCCAAGGCCAGCACATCCTTCCTTAGATACAGGGTCCAAAACTGCTCACAATATTCCAAATGCAGTCTGACCAGTGCTTATACAACCTCGACAGTCCATCCCTGCTCTTGCATTCTAGCCGAAAATGACTTCATTCCCCTACGCTCTCGGATTAACGAGTTCAACACTCGGCGAGACAGCAAACAATTCTTCCGCCGCCTCCAGCAACACATTTTCAGCTCTGATCTCCAGCATCTGCAGTCCTCACTTTCTCCTTGTATTCTAGCCCCCTCAACGAATGCTAACATTGCATTTGCCTTCCTAACTACCAGCTGATCCTGCACATTAACCGGAAGACAATCCTGTACTATGGTTCCCAAATCCCTTTGTGCTTCACATTTCCAAAGTCGTTCCCTATTTAGGAAACACTCTACATCTCTATTTGTCCTAGCTGTTATGAAGGGGTCGTTGTGTAGTGTACTGTACCTTTGAGAGAGATAGTGAAAGCTGACTGAAAGCAATGCGCTGACCAATTTCAAAATGTAACATTTGGTTGTGAAACAATAGCTGGAGTTGTGTTGCCATGGTACACAAATTTGAATTCGGCCAGTTTAAATTATGCCCCAAGATACCAAAAACCAATCGAATTTGAATTTTACTGCTTTGATGACATCAAACTAATGAGACTGTCTGATGTTTCGGGGTATATAAAATCAGGTATTTTGAACAGCTGGGGAGAAGAGCAGCCAAGCACCAGACTGCCAGCAGAATAGCTCTCTGAAAAGGTATCTGTCCATAAGGAAAAAAAAAAGTCTGCAGCAGAAGACAACCAAAGATGACCCAGAGGAAAATCTACAAAGAAATATCAGCAAAGCTGGCTGGTTTCGAAACGTGATTTTTTTTTTTGTAAATCTTAATTGAGTTTTTTTTTAAAAAACTCAGACTAGTATTGTAGAGTGGGAGGTAAAAGATAGGTTTAAAAAGAAAGCAGTTATAAATAGTTGTTGCCTAATGTCTTCTTTTGGACTTGAAGAATAAAATTGTTAATTCTTTTCTCTAAACTGTGATATCCAGCATAGTTTTTTGACACTCAATTTAACAGATTACAATGCAAGGTGAGCTTGCGTGTGCATCTGGTTTAAAATTAGCACAGGGATTAACCCCATGTCATAACACCCTTTCCCACACTGTATTCCATCTGCCACATCTTTGCCCACTCTCCTAGTCTTTGTGCAGCCTCCCAGCTTCCTCCACACAACCAATCCCTTTAGCTTCGTCTGCAAACTTAGCAGCCACATCCTCCGTTGCTTCACCCAGATGGTTAAATATAAAACGTAAATAGCTGTGGTCTCAACACTGACCCTTGGGGAACTCCACCAGTCACTGGCTGCCATTCTGAAGAAAACAAACCCTTTCATTCCCACTCTCTGCCTTCTCCCAGTCATCTAGCCTATCAAAATCATCCTAATCTTCATCGCTCCAGTCACCCCTCATTGGGGTGTGGAGTCTTTTCTGGTTGGCAGAATGGTTATTCCAGTAAGTTATTCTTACACCTCCACCAGTGGTCTGTTCCTTGGATGCGGTTATCAGGGCAGCAAACATGGCATTCTTGGCATGAGGGACTGGACTTCCCTGTGAAATGTCTGGCAAGATTCAACCACTTTGGGGGGGGGGGGGGGGGGGGGGGGGTTGTTCCTGGTGTCACGTGTGGGCCAGGCCAGATAAGGATGGCAGATTCCTCTCCCCAGAAGGGCAGTACTCCGGCAACTACACGAAGGGAACTAGGAGTATGTGAGCGCAAGGTTTATTAACCTTACTAAATATAAAAAAAGATCCGCGACTAAAGTATGGTTTAGAAGAGAAAATCAGGGATATTACCAGATTCAAAAAAAAAAGGAGACATGGAACAGTTCCAGAAAAAGAAAAGCAACAAGCCTTAGAATTGGGAGCATTTTGGGATTCAGCAAAAGGCAAAACATTTGAACGAGAGAGGGAAAGAAAGTACAAGTAAAATTGCAGGAAACATAGTAACTATAAAAGCTTCTATAAGTAGATGTAGACGAAAGAACGAGCAAGGCTCAACATAGGTTCCTTACACAGTCGGAAGCGAGGGAAATTGTAAACAGGGAACGAAGAAATGCCAGAGGAATTGAACACAACTGGCTACAGAACAATCTAGTCCAAACGTTCGACACAAAATCCCACACTGAACAGGAGTTTTCATCTCTTAGATTCCAGACTGCATTCAAATGACTTTTTAAAAAAAGAAAAAAAAATAAATAAAATCGGTTGAAGTTTACTTTGTCCCCAACAGACAATCGATTTCAAACCCACAGCCTTCTCACCTTCCATCAGAACGAAAGGCCAGAGCCCAATGCGTGCAATGCAAAATCTCTTCACTCAGACAGCCCGGGTGGACTTCTCCATCACAGAAAGCAGTGGAGGCCAAAGCAGATTTTCAAAAGGAGTTAGATATTATTATTGGGGCTAAAGGGTTCAAAAGGATATGTGGGTAGGAAAGTGGGAACAGGGGATGGAGTCGGGCAATCTCCCATGGTGAATGGTGGAGCAAGTTCAAAATGGAGGCGGGAGGGAGGTGAAGGAGCTGGTACCGTTTTGTGCCCACTCTCTGATTGGGGGCAATGTCGATGGTGTCAGTCAGCGAGTCATGCCTGACGGCGAGGCCCAGGTCAGCAATGGCGCACGTGCCATTCTTCTTCACCAAAATGTTTTTGCTCTTCAGGTCTCGGTGGGCAATGCCAGGCTTGCCTGTAAGGACACAAGGTAAACATGGGATCTCACACATGGCAGAAAAAAAACACAATCAACACACTCCATGGGACCCAGCAGAAATAACTCTGCCCAGTGATTTCTTTTTCATATAAGATTTTTAAAAATGCATTATTCTCCAATGTTGCTGGGCATTTCCAATTATGTCTGTCTTTTTTTTCCCCAAAAGAAAATGCCTCAAGCCATTAAACACCCCTGAACATCCCTAGGAGCTTTTTTTTTAAAAACGATTAGATTACTTAGTGTGGAAACAGGCCCTTCGGCCCAACAAGCCCACACCGACCCGCTGAAGCGCAACCCACTCCCCTACATCCACCCCTTCACCTAACACTACAGACAATTTAGCGTGGCCAATTCACCTGACCTGCACATTTTTGGATTGTGGGAGGAAACCGGAGCACCCGGAGGAAATCCATGCAGACACGGGGAGAATGTGCAAACTCCACACAGTCAGTCGCCTGAGGCGGGAATTGAACCCGGGTCTCTAGCGCAGAGAGGCAGCAGTGCTAACCACTGCCGCCTAGAAAAGGTCTTGTGACAGTGGGTAGTGCCCCCACCTCGGAGCTAGAAGTTCAAGCTCTGCTCCAGGACTTGACGGACAAGGAAGGTGCATTTAGACACACAAAGCAGTGAAGGCCCCACATGTTCCAAAAAAGGGGGCAGTAAGAGTGGGAGATTATACCAGCTTAGCTACATTGGAGCCTCCAGGATCACTCTCCATTGCTCCAGACGGTAACCGACGTGCAGATAAACATTTGCGTAACCACAGCAGCTCAAGGCACCCCAGACAAACCATAACACGGATCCATCACACCCTTTGTCAACATGCCAAGGCATGCGCAACTTGCCCTGACATCTATCCTCTGCACCAATCCAAGTGTTGGCTCAAGGTGGCACCCTGTCTATTGCCATTGGCATTCCCTCGCAGGGGTCTCATTTGCCACTCGGGAGCTTTCAGTTTGTGGGCTCGGTGCGTACTCTTCCTGTTGCTTTCTCTCCATTGTGACAGGTCCTGTTGGTTGGATTGAGACAGAATCCCTGGCATGATACTGGGGAGGCCATATCTCAAGTGAATGGCACAGAATGTTGGAGCAAGTCGTGGAGCCCAAGCAGAAAAAACTTGTGCAAGCTGCGGATGGTAAAACTGTGGGAACTCCCCCCACGAGCGTGGCTCCATCACACGGTGGATTACAGATCCGAGACATCTGGATAACCAAAGACAGTTCGGGTGGGTGCTTTGTAGGGACCACCGACTGAATGGAATCAGTGGCTGCATCAGGAAACGTGGTTCCCACCCAGACCCATTTCCCTCTGACTAATGTACCTAACACTGTGGGCAATTTAGCATGGCTAATTCACCCCGACCTGCACATCTTTGGACTGTGGGAAGAAACCGGAACACCCAGAAGAAACCCACACAGACACGGGGAGAATGTCTGTGTGGAGTTGCACAGTCGCCAGAGGCTGGAATCGAACCTGGGACTCTGGTGCTGAGAGGCAGCAGTGCTAACCACTGTGCCACCCACAATTACCTGGACAGCCACGGTCTGTGTGAAATTTGCACGATCTCCCAGTGTCTGCGTAGGTTTCCTCCCACAGTCAATTTAGCATGCCCATTCAGGTGTTCAGGGACGTGCAGGCCAGATACGTTAGCCATGGGAAATGAAGGGTTACAGGGAAAAGATAGGGGATGGGGTCTGGGTGGGATACTCTTCGGAGGGTCAGTGCGGACCTGTTGGGCCGAGTGGCCTGTTTCCGCACTGTAGGGGTTCTGTGATATGCTGGTGAAGAGAATCCCACCAATGCTTGTGACCTTGTCACACCACAGCCACCATGTACTTGGCTAAAACACTAAGCACTTTCACTGGGCTGCAAGAGACAATTGCACACCCAATCCCAGACCGCCATTACCCAGGTTACAGCAAAACCATGACCCCAGAGAATTCAGGGGACCGACAAGGCGGCTTTCAGACAGGACCTCACGTGGCTTGGTGTAGAATAATAGGACAAGGGAGCTTGGTCATAGACGTACCGACAATGTGCATTTTGGCAATGCAATTTGGCTCTAACACGATTGGCGAATGGTTTTTTTTCCAAGAAAGGCACGAGCTATAATGAGGACAGTGCTGTTCAACGTTGGAAGAGCTTTAACACTAAGAACGCTATCGACATCATTGTGGAGACCTGGGGTGATGTCAGTAAGGCCTGCTTGAATGCAGTTTGGCAATAACTTCATGATTTTAAAAACTTTGAACCAGAGGAGCTTCCAGCAGACAACAGTATTGCTTTTGCAAAGCAAGTTGGAATTTAACTGATATTTTTGGTGTCCCAAACCCGGTTATTTCTATTGTGAGATTTTCTCGAACATGGAGGTCACACAAGAATGTAACTAACTACCACGTTACAGTGGAACAGACTGTAGTTTTTTTTTTACTTCAGTGGTGAAGCAATCACATTCTATCCTCCTGTACATCCCAAGGTACAAGAGTGGAAATCAGAGTGGTTTGAAAGCAAGGACAAGAGTTAGACAATTAGAGAGATGTGGCCCCAGACCCACAGCAACATGGCTGACCGACATGGACTCCCAGTCTGGCAACACATGGGCCAAACCAGGGCAAGGATGGCAGACTTCTCTCCCTCCACAGCAGTGAACCCAGATGGGGTTCTTCCAACAAGAAGAAAAAGAAAATCGCTAGTGGTCACCACCATCTGGCTTCAAAACAGATTTCAGAGTGGCATTTAAGTTCTGCCAGCTACCATGCTGGGCTTTGAACCAATGCCCCGATAGGGTCAGTATGGGTTTCACAGTGACAGAACTATTTGCGCCACTTTCAGGCAGAGACTCCGTGGAGTTGGTGTTTACACATCCACACAGCTCTAGGACAATGCTGGTTGGGGGGCCTGAATGATTAGCACAAACACAGGGTGCTACCATGAGCCTCCTCACAACCCACTTTCAACTTAACTCCATACCCCCTTTCGCACAGTGTTCAAGTCTAGCCTTCCCTCAAAATGTGATTTCCTATGCAAGTTCCCACATTTGTACTACCTCAAGGCAAAGCAGCTTGAGAGAGTGAATGCTTCCTGTTATGCAACTGCATTCCTGTGCAGGAGGGAGTGGTAGAGAATTTAATCCCTCGATTTGCAGAGGGCTTAAATCGGTGGCCAAAAAAGTTGCTCACCTGGCTCGCCTGTTAAGTCACACAGAATGGGGCTGGAATGGTTTCTACGCAGAGTGGCGCGGCCCTCTTCCTGTGCCCTCCCTCGGATCAAGGGCAGTTCAACGGGGTTTTTTTTGGGGAGAATTTACTTTCCGGCCTGCTGTCACCCTTTGCTGTCCAACGGGTAATCTGCGGAACCAAGGGAGCCAGCGGGAGAGAAGCAGCATTGAAAAAAGTGCCCACTTCCCTTACATCTCCAGGGGGAGTCGTGCCAACCTTCAGCTCGCTGTGATGCCACTGACCAGTCACCTGCTAACCATACTGAGCAAATCTCGGTCTCAAAACAGGGGGGCAAAATTTCAAGATGAGTGGGGACAAAAAAAAAAAAGAGATGCCAATTTGGTCTGACATAAGAAATTCTTTTACTCAGGCTGGAGAATCTTTCAAATTCTCTACCAGAGGGCTGAATCTTGGGGTTTGGTCAACAAAAAAAAAGGTAGTGATAGATTTGCTGCTGACCAGAGGCACACAGGGTTATGGGAATGCAGTGGTTAAGCACGTTCAGTCACAAGATAAAACAGATACAAGAAAGGGAGTGTTCCTTGCTTTTGATTGGATTTGGATTTATTATTGTCACATACGCCCAAGTACAATGAAGAGTTTTGCTTTGTATGCAGTACAGGCAGATCAGACCGAAGGTAGATCTCTCAAAGTGGGAGCTGCGATACAGCGCTAGCAATTTTTCCAAGTAGGAAAGGACACCACAATCTTGCCTTACCCTGAGTGCCCACAATCTCCATATGCAGGTGCGCCAACCCACTGACAGCAGAGAGCGCCAACTTGATCAGGCCTTCGACAGTGACTGTATACCTGTTCAGGTAGTCGAAGAGGGAACCGTGCTCATGGTAGTCAGACACCAACCACAGCTGAGTCCACGTCCCATTATCTAGGTTGCAAACACAGTTGGGGACAAAATGTTACAACGAAAGCAACACAACTTAAAAATAAAACTGACACAAGAAAGGGAGGGCTCTTTGTAGCAACTGAGGCAAAATGTTCCAATTCAGAACAACCACATTAAATCATAGGAGTGACAGCAAGGGAACAGTATTCCTGCTCCATACATCTCCCAGCCAAAATACTTCTCATCCTTTCTTCCTCCTGCATTGGGCCGTCAAAACACATTGACTAATCTGGTTTGGCCAGCAGGGTGTCAGATAGGTCCAAACCTCCTGAATTTTGACTCGCTGTCTCCGATGCCAAGGCCCCAGGCTCCAGAATTTTCTGAGGCCCTCACGCTGGAATGCCTTCCCTTTTAAAAAAAATTTCTCCGTTCTCCGTTTAAGACACCTCTAAAAGACACACTTATTGGACCACGATTTCAGTCACTCTTCCCAAATATGCTGGGATGTGGCACACTTTTAAATTCTGGTCAGGTAATCTTTCTTTTAGCAAAAGATTTTGCTGTTTTAGGGAGAGGCATGGGAACACCACAAGTCACCGTTTTTGTTTAAAACTTGCGTGCTTGCATGATAATGGAATCGCATTATGTCAAAATTTGTGGAGACATCAGTTGGATTCACGGAACAAAATGGAACTGGTCACATGACCCTGCTCCCCCACCCAACACTCCTCTGCCAAAATGGCAGCTTGAGAATATCCCAAAGACACTGAATGCCAGTTAGCACTTCAGACAGTGCCAGGGCAGTGGCAGTGCCCTGGATCTCAAGATCAGCTGCTCCGTTCCATTTGGGGTAGCAGTGTTACCCCTTTAGGAAGTTGACACTACACACATGATAGCCAGCCAGGAACACCAAGCCAAACAAAATGGCTGCCATACCTTTATTGTCTGCAGCGATGAATCCCAAAATATTTTCATGGCGTAACATGACAGTCTGGTAGATCTCTGCCTCCCTGAACCACGAGCGCTCTTCCCGGGAGGAGAAGATTTTGACGGCAATGTCTCCACCTCGCCATTTCCCACGCCACACTTCGCCAAAGCGACCTTTGCCGATTATTTCTTGGAGGACAATGGTCCTAGCGATGGTCCGGCGCACGAACAACGGCAAGCCTGCAGGGAGAACAAATCATTGCCAATCGATTCCCAGACCAAGTCTTGAAAGTTTGCTCAGCCACATGCTGCCATTTTGGCAGGCGGAGCTGCCAAAACACTCATGCAGCACCACACGGGGAGCTATTTGTGAAGGGTGCTGACAGTAACATGACAGAAGTCAACTCCGCAAGCACAAACTAGGCACAAGACGCAGATAATGTGACCTTTTCTCTCCCCCAGAGGAGGGAGGTGATGACGAATATGGAAAGAAGAACTGGAAATACCTCTCTAGCTCTTCTTCAAATTGGCACCAAGGGGGAATCTTGGATGTGAACCTCAGAAGTGCAAAGAATTGGGTTAATGCCCCAAACGACACCAATTCAGTCAGGCAACACGCCCTCAGGGAAAAAAAAAAGTCAGCTGGCTTTCCATATGCAGATCGCTGCCATGTGATTGCACACAGAGGGGAATGTGGGAGCACGTGCAGAACAGCAACGTCAACAGCCATGGTGGCTCTCAGAGCGCATCGTTGGAGACTCTGATCACAGAGTCAACACCTTCATGAGGGGGAAGAGAGCAGGCTAAGAGGGGCACGGGGGCTGTGGAGCAGTAACACACCACGTGGGAGTCTTCATGAACAGGGGTCTTGGGCCATGTTGAGGGGAGGGGAGGCAAGGTGGCAATCGCACCTCTGACATTCAGTCGGACACCAGAATGCCTTCATTCTGGGAGAAACACCAGTCAGAACAAAGGGGAGGGCGTGTGCGAGGGGGAAGTCATCGATCCAACACATTGTCCACCCACCAATATCACCCCCTCAGTTCACACAGCAACCCTAGCTAACCCTGAGCCCTACCAGATCCTGAGCCTGAAGTGGTCATATCGAACATGAGGTCCTTCAACGACTTCCCCTCAGAGACGTACATGTGGTCGCAGGACGGCTCCTCCATATCCAATTGGTTGCGGTCGTGGTAGGCTCGCTGGTGATGGTAGTGGCACAGGAAAACCGTCACCATCAACAGCACACACAGGAGAAACACTGGACCAGCAATCACTGCAGCTAACTCCACTGGGCCCCAGCCATCAAATGCATCATCTGTTGGACCTGGTGTTGGGGGTAAAAGACAATGAGAAAAGGCAGCAGTTAATTCGATCAAAATGGCCACGGTTACAAACATTTCAAAATGGCCACTCACACAGCTCTCTAAACTTAAAACAGGACATTGCTCCCACCGACGTGGAATTAAGTTGTAAAATATACATCGGGGGAACTCTTCAGTGTTTAGTCACAACCTAAGCCCTGGGAAAAATGATGCCAACCCCATCTTTCCATCGTGCCACTCACTGATGGCAACATGGGAGGCTTGCTGCCAGTTTCCTCAGTTTGGACTGTGGCACTGCCAAAAATCAACACAAAATGCTCACAGCCACCCGCCCCTTGCACGTCAAGACTAATACCAGGAGGTCTTGCCACCAGAAGGATGGAGAGAGAGATTGGAAAGCACCCGCCCAAACGATGGGTGCACAGGAACATGGCACTGACCTCATGTACTTACCCCTCAAACCCACGGTGTCACTTGATGTTCAAGAGGATAAAATAATGGTACAACAGCACATAGATGCCCCCCACCCAACAGCAAAGCTGTACAGTGTCAGTAAATACCCACAGTTAGAAGGTCAACAATGCCAAACACCACCCTTCTGAAGAATTGCAGGCTCCAACCATCATTGTAGGGTAGAAAAAGGAGAAAATTCCCTCAGCAAACCGGATTTGCCATTTGCGCACATGCAGCTCAAGCCCAGAGGCACCACAACAAAATGGCGGCTTCGGAGCAGTAGATCTGACTGAAGGAAATAGGGAGGTGGCGGCGGCACAGGGCGACTTGTGCCCCCACGCACCCCACCCCCGACTTCATCAACATCACTTATTTTGCCCGAAAGGTTTGCGCTGGTTGATTAGCTGGCAAACAGATTCCAATTGGTAAAAAAAAAGGTGCTGCCATGGAGAACACACTCATCGATGGCAATTGACAGTTAACAGTCACGCTTCGACGAACTTCGGGAGAGGCAAGGCACGAAGTAGCAAATGGCTGCCATTTATTTTGTGGAGTTGAAACAGGTGTAGTACACATCCACGTTCTCTATCTATGCAAAGAGTGGGCCCCTTGCATTCGGATAGGTAGCTTCTGGTGCATGCGCGAGCTGGACTAATATTGCAATATGGGTTGTCAGCAGAATGCTTTACGCACACAGGATTAGCCAGCAAATATTGTCCAATTGCAGAACACCATCTAAGGTTGGGTGCTTTGCAAGTGCAGATGGTTGGGTGCAGCCAGTACTGTTTATCTGGGATGCGCTGTTTGATGTGGGTCAGTCTAATTTGGGACAGACTGCCCACATAGCTGGCACTGAATTTCACACACGACACTCTGTGGCACTATCTTATTGGTGGCAAACCCCTCCTAACATTGCTGCTGCACAGTGTCATGCAGCCTTTCAGACTTTAAGCCCAGGGGTTTGGGGTGATATACAAGAAAACGATCAGATCAGGTTAACGGTTATCCAACAGATGGCTTTGATGCACCATATTTCAGTGCAAGGTTTACATTGTGAACAAAACATTTCAGGGCCTATTTACACCATCACCAATAGAGCCCATCTTATCCTACGTGGAACTGTAGGAATCTCAATCGACTAGTGAATGTTGGTTTGCACTCAACAGTAGGGGAGAACATCTGGCCAATTTTCTCAAGTAAAGACACATACACTAAAAAAATGTACATATTGTGCCAGTTTAAATTCAAGATGGGCAATAGACATTTCTTGGTTCCTTTCTCAAAATAATGCCCTGAGCAGCATCGACTTGCCTGATGAAAAACTTAACAGAGTGCGGCTGTTAACTGTCAATCAACAGCAATAGGGGCATTTTTTCATAGAAACACCTTGACCAGAGTCCAATCGGGAATTCCCATCCTCCTGCAGGAGGAATGTCAGCTTTCCCTTCAAATTGGTGTTCTTGCAATGGTCCTGACGAGTGGCAAGATGAAATGCTTTAATAAAGTCGGTCTTGTTTTCTCAATTCGCCTTCATTTAGCGCACGTCTCAGGAGGTTCCCTCCACAAATATTTCAGGGCCAATGTGCCACCTTGAAGTGCGCTTGCTGTTGGCACTAGGCAAACACTGCCACCATTTTGCGCACAACCTTCCCAAACAGAGGCAAGATTGAGAGACAGTTACACAAATCTTTCAGTCGTTGAGGGGGGGGGGGGGGGGGGGGGGGGGGGGGGGGGGGGGGGGGGGGGGAAAGAGACATATTTTTTAAAAAAACATATTGGCCAAGACAGCAGCTCACTGGTCTTTTCTTTTAAATAAAAAAGGATAATAATGCATAAATACCAACTTGACACAGGTCTAGCTAGGCCTCAATTAACTGTCTCAGAACAACAGGCGATTGGACAGAAATTTAGGAATGCCCATGTGCCAATACCACTCAAAGTTATAACAAACTTGGTTTTGAGGAGGATGTCTTTAAAGAGTGTTTTTAGATACACGTAGGACACCGCCTTCTTTAGAACCAGAGCAGGCTGGGTGTGGCTTGGTGTGCTTCAAACATTCCCTTGACTGCACAGTATATATTTGAGCTGAAAATGTGTTGCTGGTCAAAGCACAGCAGGCCAGGCAGCATCTCAGGAATAGAGAATTTGACGTTTCGAGCATAAGCCCTTCATCAGGAATGAGAGAGAGTAGCCAAGCAGGCTAAGATAAAAGGTAGGGAGGAGGGACTTGGGGGAGGGGCGATGGAGGTGGGATAGGTGGAAGGAGGTCAAGGTGAGGGTGATAGGCTGGAGTGGGGTGGGGGCGGAGAGGTCAGGAAGAAGATTGCAGGTTAGGAGGGCGGTGCTGAGTTGAGGGAACCGACTGAGACAAGGCGGGGGGAGGGGAAAATGAGGAAACTGGAGAAATCTGAATTCATACCTTGTGGTTGGAGGGTTCCCAGGCGGAAGATGAGGCGCTCCTCCTCCAGCCGTCGTGTTGTTATGTTCTGCCGGTGGAGGAGTCCAAGGACCTGCATGTCCTCGGTGGAGTGGGAGGGAGAGTTAAAGTGTTGAGCCACGGGGTGGTTGGGTTGGTTGGTCCGGGCGTCCCTGAGGTGTTCTCTGAAGCGTTCCGCAAGTAAGCGGCCTGTCTCACCAACATAGAGGAGGCCACATCGGGTGCAGCGGATGCAATAGATGGTGTGTGTGGAGGTACAGGTAAACGTCGAATTCTCTATTCCTGAGATGCTGCCTGGCCTGCTGTGCTTTGACCAGCAACACATTTTCAGCTGTGATCTCCAGCATCTGCAGACCTCATTTTTTACTACAGTATATATTTGACCCTGGCGTCAGTTGGCAGGACACCCCAGAGCAGCGACAAACTATAGCCCTGGTTTTGCAATCCAGTGCTTCGTGCTTAGGGGCTCTGGGTCATAAATTGAGCACCCCACTCAACATGCATAGCCCCAAACACCCCCAGCCCAAAATCAGGCCACTTAGACAACCTGAGATGGTGCCAGCATGGGAGCAACGAGAGCACATGAACAGCTTTAACTTCAAAACCCCGGTGCCCAGTTGCTGAACACACCAGACTGGGCATAGTTAGCCCAGTCTAAACCAATCCCATTTGTATTGTGTGCTGGCGAGACCTGCCCAGCAGGCAGTGTTGAAACCAGACAGAGGCAAAAGCAGACACGGAAAGGCGGTACCAATTGCCCGAGGAGCGTATGGAAAGCCGCTACTGGGGAAAATGAGATGGGAGCTCACGATTGGGAGTGTCAAGGCTGGACTGGCCATTTCTTGGGAATGGGGATGGTGGCAGCAGGGGACATCAAAATGGCTGCCAGAACCCAGAGCTCAGGGGAGGGGCGAGGGCAGGTACAGTAATAAAGTTACTGAGAGCTTCCCTGGAACCTACCTTCTGGAGGAGGTAGCTCCAGGTTGTTGCAGAAGTCTTTGTAACAGCAGATTGTAGTCACATACTCTTTGTTATTCCGACAGTAGATAGGTGGAACCAAGTCTTGGGGCCGCACACACACTCTGATCTCGTGCTCAACACCCCCAATTCGGGAGAGGGAGGCCAGGCACGCCCCATCTGTCTCACAAGTTTGGTTTGTCTTCAAACAATCCTTACAAAAGCACTTCAACGCTTGAAAGAAGAAAAAAAGAAGCCTTTTAGACTCTAACAGAAAAAGAAATCAAATGGACTCTGCTCCCACCTGCAGTGGCCTCAAGGCCCATCCAGGGCAGAGAAGCCAACTTTCGGATTACTGACATGATAATAGCTGTTAATACAGTTAGGCGCCATTACAATGCAGCAAGTTTGTGGGACTCATTGGAGTGGGGAGCGTTTAAAAAAAAAAGCCAGCCACCCAGATCCCACACAAAAAAAATAAGAAAACAAAACTCAAAACGGTTCCTCTTACAGCAAATCAAAGTAAAGTCAAAATCAAAACGTTTCCTGGATCCCCAACCCATCACCGACCACCCTGCACCCTTCCCGATTTCAGCCAACTTCCAGAGTCTTCAATATCAGTCCAGGAACGCACCAGTTAGACAGACAGAGAGCTCCCCGGACGACAACACCGGGGCCGCCCCACGCTCAGGGTAAAATGGCGCCAGCCGAAAGTTGCGCGTGCACAAAGCACACAAGATTGCAATGCAGCGATGCTTCGCTTTAGCGCGGAGACACGAGACAGATTGGAGCACGGGACCTAACACCACAGCAAATCACACCCACAGAGTTAAACAAAAGATGGCCCAAAGTCAAACTCCATGCATCGTGCAGACAAGATAAATTCAATCAGCCTGAGCCTTACTATGATAAATTCGCTGTTTCCCACCTCACTAAAAACACAACAGTACAGCACAGGAACAGGCCCTTCGGTCCACCATGTCTGTGCTGACCATGATGCCATTCTAAGTTAATCCCATCTGCCTGCACATGGTCCATATCCCACAATTCTCTGCCTGTTCATGTGTCTGTGTAAATGCCTGTTCAATGTTGCTATTGTATCGGGTTTTACCACCTCCCCCCGGCAGTGTGTTCCAGGCACCTACTATGGTCCAGGTAAAAGGCTTTCCTTACACATCTCATTTCAACTCCCCCCCCCGGGGAGAAAGACTCCAATCACCCACCCTATCCATGACCCTGATAATTTTATCAGAACTGCACACAAGACTCCGAATGTGGCCTCACTAATGTTTTATACAGCTGTAACGTGACCTGCCACCTTGTATACTCAGTGCCCTGCCTGAAGGTAAACATGCTGTATTGCCCTCTTTACCACCTTACCCACTTGTGCTGCCCCTTCCAGGGAGCTGAGCTTGTACTCCAAGATCCCTCCGGATATCAATACGTTCCCCTTGGATTTGACCTCCCAAAATGCATCACCTCACCTTTGTCAGGATTAAACCACACCTGCCTTTTCCCTGCCCAACTTTCCAACTGATCTATGTCCTACTGGACCTTTGACAACCCTCCTCACCACCCATAACTCCATCAATTTTTCATGTCATCTACAAAATTACTAATCAGACCTCCTACATATATACAAGGTCCCAGCACTGATCACTGCAGAGCACCACTGGTCCCAGATCTCCAGTCAGATAAACACCCCTCGGTCTTCTACGGCTAAGCCAATTTTGCATCTGCAAACATTTCCCTCCCAATTACAACCCACGGATTATAGCTGGCAATTCTAAATACAGGCAGATAGATAAGCTGTTCGAGGTGGTGAAAGGGTGAATTGACCCTCGATATCCACTGACACACAAAGCTCAGGTTTGTGTGTTTAAACTTGGATTCACACATGGGATTCACATACACATTCAAAATGGCATTGCCTATTTCAACAGACTGTTTCCAAAGAAGTCTCACATTTACTCAATCCTATCGCCACTTATTCAAAGTCCACATGACTATAATCGCACAACCACAGCATAGATGTAAGGGATGGGGCAGGTTTAGAGGGGACGCGAGGAAACACCTTTCTCCCCCAGGAGGGCGGTGAGGAATCTGGACCTCCCTGCCTGGTCAGGGTGGGAGGGGCAGAAACCCTCAGCACACTGAAGGAGGACTTCGATGGGTCACTAGTGATGTCCAAACATACAAGGCTATGGACCAAGTACTGGAGAATGGAATTCGAATAGCTAGAGGGTTGATTTGGACTAGCGTAGACTCGATGGGCTGAAAGGGCCTCTCTGTGCTGCCGAGCCCGGTGACTGACATTTAAACTAAAGCTCGATCATTTTATCCAATATTTCATGCTCGCATCTCCAACGGTTAATCCATATTTTGTAATTACCAGTAAACCTGCTTAATCTCTTTTTGCCCTTTGATTGTCTATACATACACAGTTTCTCTCTCTTTCAGGATGCATATGGCCCACTTGCCTCTAATTAGTCAACACATGAAACGCAAGAGCTGGGAGATTAGGATAGGGCTGTAGATAACATTAGTTAGAGCAGAGCTGGAGGACTGTGTGCAGTTCTGGTCACCGCACTACAGGACGGATGGGATTGCACTGGAGAGGATGCAGAGGAGATTCACCAGGATGTTGCCTGGGCTGGAGAGATTCAGTGTGAAGAAAGAGAGACTGGATAGACTGAGTTGGTTTTCTTTAGACCAGAGACAACCGAAGAGGAATTGGAGATGTACAAAGTTCAGAGGGGCACAGAGAGAGAGTGTAGACAGGGAGAAACTCCATCCTGCTCCTGCAGCTACATGGAGATCACCTTGCTTTGATCTGGGGCACAAATATGACATAAGGGGTTCACACTAGCTCCCTCGTATCGCACATGGGCAGGTGAAGGGGATGAGCATATAGAAATAAAGGAAGGCTTGATTACAATCATATACGGCTTTGGTGGGATCATATCTAGAATGTAGCGTGCAAATTTAGTCTTCATATTTCAAGATTACATTCAAATTGGAGGTGGCACAGCAAAAGGTCACTCAATCGATCCCATGGAGGAGAGATGGAGTAAATTGGGTTGATATTCTCTGGAGTTGAGCAGAACGAGCAGGGATCTCATTGAGACAGACTCAACTCGGAAAGGTTTGGGCCAGGTCTGTACTGAAAATGTTGCTGCCCTTTGACTGGGGTTATCTAGAACACGGGGGTGGGAAGGAGGTAAGGGGGTCTCAGAATAACAGTTTAGTGCCGAGATCAGGAGACGGGGGCGAGGAAATGGATTCCTCCACTGTTAAACACATTTGAAAAGGGGGTGGGGTGAAAGACCAACCACAAATTGTATCAAATGGTTTCTTTAATGCCGCCAATACAGTGCCCCATCTTCTAAAAGAATGGAGAAAAGGTTGTTCATTTCTTCCACTGCCTAAAACAGTTTTTTCTCTTTGTTATATCCAACATCTTTGGTTTACTTGGTGAACGGAAGTACTTTTTAAAAAATATATAAACGTCCTGGAGGACTTTTTTTTTTAGTACTATTATCAGTAACAGTAAACTGGAAATTAGCTTTCAATTCCTGGCAGTTACAGGGTGGCCAAGCAAGTTTCAGCCTACTCCTGCCCGTTTCTTCTATTCTTGTGAAGAAACAGCAGCGAGTTGGACTGAATAATGGGCCAGGAGATGGAAGGAGAAATTCCGTTTCAATCCCTTTCCATGTTAAGTTGGTGCCCCCCGCCCGCTTGATTGATTAAGTTAGGACAAGAGTGGGGAAGAGAGAAAGAAGGGGCTCACTGCAACATTGAGATCAATTGCCAACTAGGCCTCAAAAAGTACACAGAGACACCTCAGTTAGCTAGACCAACTGAACACGTTTGGAGACGACTGAGAGAGGGAGAAATCAGAAATGTTATGGGCAGTTTGGGAACAGGAGGAAAAAAAAGGTAAATAGAAAGAGGGCGTTAGGAGACTAAATGTGAAGGTGGGAAAAAAGGCTATAAACTTTGGAATGCACACAATATAACAACAGCAAGCATTGATTCACTTTGCAGAGTGATTGTTGGGACAGCCTTCCTGCGAGAGTGGAAAATCCCGCTCAAACCATCAGGAGACCACACCTCAGGCTGGGGGGGGGGGGGGGGGGAGGAAAGGAAGAGAATTCCAGAGCATGGGGCCCGGGCAAGCTGAAGGCACAGCCAGCAATAATTAAAAAGTTAACACAAAAAATTAAAATTAAAAAACAATAAAATTTAAAGAAAAACAGGGATACTAGATTGGTTAGAACAAAACCCAGGTGGAGATCAAAGAGCAGAGATCTGAAAACAAGGCTTCAACTTTTTATTCCAACAAAAAAGCTGAAGCCTCACCTGGGGTGGGCACCAAAGTAGATCAGCAAATGCCCAAGCAGATGTGGTCAAGTGAATGCTGTGGTCACCCACCCTTTGCATGAGGCGCTCTCGGACTTAAATCAACAAAATCAAAAAGTTACTCTTCAGAGAGTCAGTGTGGGCTTGTTGGGCTAAATGGCCTGTTTCTGCACTGTAGGGTTTCTATGATTAATGGGGACAAGACATTGTGAAGCCATCACCAAGGTTATGGCGAGAGCTAGCTGCTGGCAACAATCCAAATGTCAGCAGCAAAAATAAAACACAAATCCCATCATTTGAAAGGAACTTGTAACAAGGCTGCACCCACCCCAACATAAAAATCACTCTGCACTCCCTCAGTGATTTAGCAAAATGTATTGGGTTGCCCTGCTCAGCGCCTCCCAGTGTCTGGGATGAATGGGTGCAGGAAGGCGTGTGTGTGTGTGTGAGAGAGAGAGAGAGGGAGATATATATGACATCCAATTCAGCCATTCAGCCCATCGAGGCATCCAATACATGGTGAAAGGATCTAGGTAGGAGAAAGGGAGGTCTGCAGATGCTGGAGATCAGTGTCCAGAGAGAGGGTTGCTGAAGAAGCACAGCAGGTCAGGCAGCATGGGGAAAAAAAAAAATCAGCGTTTCAGGCATCAGCCTCATCAGGACTAGTGCCTGGCCACCAAGCCCAGCATCTTACAGGAAGGACTGTAAAGTTGGACACTATTTTGTTATTTTCTGCCTTTAGCTTGTGTTTTGGTTCATTTGTGTTTTAAGATGGCGCCAAGAGTCCCAATACACGTCACACTGTATTTTGGAACAAGATACATATGAATATTAAATCAATGGTGGCCATGGCTGATCCAATCACCCTCAACTCCACTTTCCTGCCTTTTCCCAGTAACCGTCGATCCCCTTCCCCCATTTAAAGAGAAAAAAAACCCCACTTGGTCTGGCATCTTCCACTTCATTCCACCCCCCACAGCATCAACACCCAATCCAATTTCTAATATTGGCTTGGCATCCACCGACTTAGTGATCACCAGTGTGATCAGACCTGCACAGACACAACAGGCTCTGTGCCCTGAAAATCACAAGGACTTAATGCTGCAACACCGGTTTGAAGCGTTAAAACAATTCCGCCATTGCGGCAGGAAGGGACCATCCCTTTTCAATCCAGAGCCTATGGCAAACCCAAAAACTCTTCCAAAAACAAAAAAAAAGGCGACCTTTTAGGAAAAGGGTCAGACCTCAGTCAGTGCGCCCACAAACGCAACCGTTCCCAAAACAAAAAAACATCCAGTGGCAATACAATGGTGCGACCCAGCACCACAAACATCAGCTTCCAATCGCAGCCAATTGGAGTTACACTGCTCAGCATCCCCTGTGTGAATCCAAGTGGTTGCTCGAAGAATGCAAGATCTTTCCAAAGTCCGCCCTGCAGATTCCTGCTGGAAACCAGAATCGCCGTGACAACGGATACCGGTCCCATATGACCACTGGGACACACCCAACGAGGTGCCTTTTGGAGGTGTAGTCACTGCTGTTCACGTAGCAAACGCCGCAGTTAGTTTGTGCACAGCAAGCTCCCACAACCACCTGGATAATCTGCTTTGGCGACTGCAATTCGGGTGGAGGCGGGGGAAATTGGAGAGACGAAGAGAGGAGAATAAGTTCTGTCCCCATCGCTGTTCGGAAGTTTAGGTGTAAGCAAGTCAGAACACAGCATAAAGCAGCCGCTCCGAACAACAGGAAATGGGTGGGGGGGAATGCTCTTCGGTGGGTCAACGTAGACCCAACGGGCAGAATAGCCGCTTTCCGCACTGTTGGGAATCTTAGATGATCAGATCAGCCATGAACACAGACTCGATGGGCTCTGCCGAGTGGCTTATTTCCACACCCAAGTCTGTGTGTGTCTATGGGGGGGGGGAAAGCAGGCCCACACAAAAATGAAGGAACAAAATGTGAAAACAATACCAAACAAGGAATTCTGCTTAAAAAACGTAACACCACTTCACAGGCTGCAGTCCGAAATCGAGGAACCGGTAAACACCTCCTAGATCCTAATTCCATTTGGAACCAAAAGAAAAGTATAAAACTGAAAACAAAAGCGGATCACAACTGCTTTGGTTGGTACACGCATCAAACCGGGATGACGGAAGGGAATCACAGAAATGCTCCTAAGAAAATGTTCCAAGGCACTGCACAGAAAAATGTAAATCATACAGAAACGGCCACAAAGGAAAGGGAGGGCTGGTAAAATGGCGCCTCTAAACTCGGCCAGTGAGGTAAAAAGGTAGATATGAAAAAGCAGGAGATGTTAACAGAGGAAAATTCATAGCACCATTCCTGGAGAACGGAAGGGACAGCCATCAGTAAAAGTGGTCGAAAAGGTAGGAGAGGAGATGGAGAAAAGGCAAGAGGGTTAGATAGCAGCAGAAATGGGGAGGGGCAAAACTAGAAAAAGGGGTTAAGACTGGATGAGCATTTGTGGGAGATGGGTGGTGTGGAGCCAATGTAGATCAGAAAACAGGGTGGGAGGGCTAGTGGTGTAGATGGTGGGAGGAGTGCGGTGGGATTAAGAGAACACAAGGCATGTCACCGCTGGAAATACACAGCACCCTGAACAGGAGAGGCAAACTGAGCAGTGGTATCAAAAGCTGACTGAAGTTTGAGACAAGGGCTTGCATCCGAATTGTTCATCTCTTTCCACATGTGGAAAGTGATTGGGGTGCATTTCCAACATTCAGAAATCCTGCCCCCTCCAATTTTTTCATGAAATATCAATCGATTCTTGACAATCCCAGTTGTGAAGACAGAACATGCTAATTTTTAATTAAATTGCAAGCACTAAAGGTTTGAAGGGGTCGGAATAAGGGGAAAGGAACAAAACTCCCGTTCCTCTCTCTCAGTGGTAGATTTTCCGGCTACTGGAGGGTGGGGAGAGACAGAGCGCTGAAGATACAAGAGGACTCATTCCAGAGCAATGTCCCATTATTCGCTTCAAAACAGACATGAAAACCAGCTCACATTGAGCACTTCCTGACAGACAGCTCAGAAGGAAAAAGGAGGAAGGATAGCAACTTTCCAAAAAAAAAACACCCCACCCAGCCCAGGACTCCAGACCCCAGAGCAAAGCCAGTGCCGAAGCTCATCAAGCTCATGTCGAAATCACCAGGGGATGACGATTATTCCAGGAATTTGACAGGAAGCATTCCCTTCTTGTTTGTGCAATCCTGGGGGTGGGGCGATGCAAGGGCAGCTGCCCAAGGCTTGGCACCATCTTGCCCAGAAACTCATTATTCACAAATCTGACTTAATGCTTTGAGCCCCCCTTCCAGGATTCACTTACTCTCTCCTTCAGAAGCCCCCCCCCCCCTCTTGAGCAGGGGCTGCCAGCTAGAAATCTACAGGGGAGTGGGAGGTGTCAGCAGATAGACTTGGATACCCCCCCACCATCATCTTCATGGCAACTCAGACCAACAGGGCACAGGACATGGCATAGAAGGAGCTCACTGGTTGGCCCTGTTCCATTACATGACAGGCATGATTGGGTAAAAGAGTCGCAATCTCTCGGATGTTTGTCACTTAACTCAGAGGAAAATTTTTTTAAAAGAAGTGCCAGAGATGGTGTTCCAGCTTTCTTCCTTGCCTAAGTCAGACTCTAAACCCTGGAGCTCAGTTGCAGAAAAAAAAACCCATCACAAACAGACACCATACAGGTGGGCTGCATCTTGACACACAAGAGCGCTGCCAAAAAAAAAAAAGGGTGTCTCAGGGCAACTTCATTTAAAATTAAATGTACTAAAATGTTTTGCCTAAAATCATCCTAAATTCACTCCTAATACCAGGGCTGTCTAGTTTCATTCCTGAAGAAGGGCTCATGCCCGAAACATTGATTCTCCTGCTCCTTGGATGCTGCCTGACCTGCTGCACTTTTCCAGCAACACATTTTCAGCTTGTGTCTAGTTTCAGTGCCAGCCTGAATCAAGAACTGGCCCCAGTTTGTAAGGCCATTGAAAAATAGGAACAGGTGGCAGTTAGTCAGCCTGCTCTGCCATTCATCAAGATCATGGCTGGTATGGTTGAGGCCTTCCCCCCCCCACCCCCCTACTTTCTAGCCTTCTAGATGGAAGTGGTTATGGGTTTGGAAGATGCTGTCTGAGGACCTTTGGTGAATTTCTGCAGTGCATCGTGTGGACGGTACACTTTGCTGCTACTGAGCGTCGGTGGTGGTATTCCTCTACCAATAAAAAGCCAGTACGCCATATGCCTTCTTCACAGCACTACTTACCTGGGTGGCAACTTTCAGAGATCTGTGCACATGGACACCAAGATCCCTCTGCTCATCCACACTACTAAGTATAGCTGCTCAATATCGAATGGTGTTACTGTTACTGAATTCTCCCATAACAACATCCTGGGGGATACTGTCGATCAGAAACTCAACTTGCCACAAAGCACAGCAGCCATACAAAGCAGGTCAGATGTTAGGAAACCTGCTCACCTCCTAACTTCCCAAAGCCTGTCCCACCATCTACAGGTGTTAGGAGTGTGATGGAATACTCCCCACTTGCCCTGGATGGGGGCAGCTCCATTAACACTCAAGAAGGTTGGCACCAGAAAGCGGCTGCTTTGTCCTGGATGATGTCAATCTTCTCGAGTGTTATTGGAGCAGTGGTGGACTCTCCCTCTTTATGGACATTTAAACAGGCATTGGATAGGCATATGGAGGATAGTGGGCTAGTGTAGGTTAGGTGGGCTTGGGTCGGCGCAACATCGAGGGCCAAAGGGCCTGTACTGCACTGTATTTTTCTCTGTTCTATGTGCTCTCCAACCCTCCTCTCAGTATGGAAGGGGTCTCCCATCATTTTTAATACTGTGATCCCCTAGTTCTGGAACATCCCCTCAGCAGCTAGTCAAGTCCCCTCAGAAACTTGGATGTTTCAATAAGATCACCCTCTTATTCCTGTCCCTACACTCACTGGAGTTCAATCTACTCAACCTTTCCTCAAGATGAACCCCTTCATCCCCAGAAGACCTGCTGTAACTTGCCGCCAGTGCAAGTGTAACCTTTCCTGAGTAAGGAGACCAAAACTACACCCCATACTCTAAACAAACAGTCTCACCAGGACCCTGTACCAATGCACCAAGACTTGCCTCATCTTTGGTATACAGAGGAACCTCGATTATCTGAAGGACACAGGCGGGAAGAATTTCATTCGAATGCTGGATAACAGTTTAGCCCAGCATTGGGACATTGCGATCTTGCAGAGTAATGCAAAACTCAGATAAATCAATTGCCGGAAAAATCAGAGGTTCCCCTATTTGTTTGCCAAACTCAGTCTCAATTATATGAAGGTTAAAAAGAAGTTGGAGGTACTTCCAGATTTTCCCTTGGCTTTCAGTGGGTGGAGGAGAGGTAGTGTCACTGCATTAGCTACCCAGAGGCTCAGGCAAATGCTCAGAGGACAGTGGATCAACTCTTATGACAGTTATTGGAATTTAAATAAATCTAAAAACTGATGAGAATAAAGTCACATTGGAAAAACCCACATGGGCTGACTAGTGTCCTTTGGGCAACATTTAGTAATAGGGAAGGAAGTCTGTCACGCTTACCCGGTCTAAAGTTAAAACTCACAACACCAGGTTATAGTCCAACAGGTTTATTTGGAAACACTAGCTTTCGGAGTGACGCTCCTTCATTCTTGTGGAGAAGACAATTCTTACAGAATTCTAGTTGAGACCACATAGGACTGCAGAGCCACAGCAACATGATAAGAGTCTGAATTGCCCCCCTGAAATGGGGGAACAAGACACTTAGTACAAGGGTCAATTAAGGATGGGCAGTAGGGGATCACGGTATTAAAAGTGGGCAAGTGGCCAGCGATGCCCCACCTAAAGAAAGAGAAACGTAAAAAATCTGCAGGAAAAAAAAACAGGCGTGTACACCCATTGCCCATCTTGAATGAAACGCCCCAATGCTTCTCTCCTGCCCCACAAACTGGTAGTTACCTACAATACAGGCCAGTCCAGATCTAATTGAACGGTGGGAATTGGTTTGAGGGGCTGAACGGCTGCCTCCTTCGTCAACGCACAACGGGTTTGAGATGATCTGCAGCAACACGTGAAAACAGACTGACAGCACAATAAAAGCCACACACACAGTGATCAGACGAAGCCTTACTTTACTTCATCTTGACCAAAAAAAAGCTAAATGCCCTTCAGAAATATTTCCTCGTAGACCAGGCTAGGGAAGGCAAAGAGTTGCTGAAGGCACTGTCGAGTTCCACCTGAAAAGGGTTGGGCGCCAAAGGACGATTACAGCGACAGCTGAGAACGGCCTAGTAAGCAGTCGCCACGGCAACCGTGTTGGCTCCGTGCAGTCAAGAGAGACACAGCTGACATCCTGCTGCAGGGCCGATCGATTCACAGTTAGTCCAGAAGCGACACCACACACATGAAGGCTCCTCTGTCTCTCCCTTCTCGATGTCCTCTCCAAATCTTCACCCCCACAACAGGTAACACCAGTCTTCCAACCCGGCTTACTCGACCTTGACAGTGAGGGCTTTCTGGGGGAGGTGGGGGCATGGCGGGCAAACTACCGTCTATTTCTATGCCAACAGCCAAAGCTTGCCTGCTCCCTGGAGGAGGTTTCACCTCATGGGTTTGAGGTCCTATAATATAACTCGCTACTTCAAAAAAGGTGGGAAGAGTGAGAGAGAGAAAAAAAATCAAAAGACTGGTGAGCCTGACATGGATGGTGGGGAAAACGCCAGCATCCATTCTAAAAGACTTAACAGCAGAAGTTGAGGGAGGGTGTAGAGATGCTCCATTGTGATTTGGACTGAGAGTGAGGGGTACATACCTGGCAGATATAGTAATATGGATAAGTGAGATTATCCACTTTGGGAGCAGAAATGTGAAGGTGGATTATTCTCTGAATGGCGAGAGATTGGGAAAGGGGGGAGGTGCAGTGAGACCGGGGTCCCCTTGTACACCAGTCACTGTAAGTCAGCCTGCAGGGGGCAGCAGGAGGTGGCGAAGGTCAATGGGATAGTGAGAGGGTTCAAGTACAGGAGCAGGGATGTCTTGCTGCAGTTGGACAGGTTAAGACTATATCCAGTGCAGTTTGAGATTCCCCCACTCCACCCTATAAAATTCTAACAGGACCAGACAGGGTAAACACAGGAAGGATGTTCCCAATGTGGTGGGAACACATGGCCAGGGAATCAATAAGTATTCACAGCAGCAGGACAGACCATTTCACCCGACTAGGTCATGCCATCCATCCTTACCTCACTAATGTTGGCCTAGTTTCTTTCTGCCTCATGTTCATCCAGCTCCCTCTTAAATAGACCCATAACTATTTACCTCAGTCACTTCCCCGTAGTAGCCATGTGCAAAGTCTGAACATTTACAGGTAAGGAATTTTATCCTCAATTGGTTCAGACTACTTTCCACATCCAAGACAGGATGAAGAATGCTGCTTGTTTTCCACAGTTTGACCCCTAACCTCCCACAACACAAAAGTACATGGTGTTAATCTGAAACCAGAAGCCTTACGTTTGATCAAGCTGTCCAAGAACATCTCACACACTCACTGTCTGCTATTGGCACGTGTTGGAAGGATTTGCCTGTTGACCCTCAATATGTTTGGTCACGTTGGGAATATACTTTGCTCGACTATAAAGTCCTGGTGTGGGACTTGAAGCCAGAGCACACGCAGGGGTAGGGGATGGACAGAGACACAATCTGTCATGCGAGAGGACCACTATCTTCCAAATTCCCTGACAGATTGATAGATTCTTGATGTCTTGAGGAATTAAGGGCTACGGGGAGGAATGTGGGTAAGTGGAGTTGAAATGCCCAGCCATGATTGAATGGCGGAGTGGACTCGATGGGCCGAATGGCCTTACTTCCACTCCTATGTCTTATGGTCTTATTCATTACTAGCCACTGTATACAGGTGGCCCCAACTTTGGGCCCATTCCACAAGTGGAAACCAGTTTTCTTTCTACATCGCCTTGACCAAAGACACTCAAAATTTAAAACAAACCTCTTTTGGCAACTCAAGGTTCTTCCAACAGCGCCTTCCAAACCCCCTCAACAAGGACCAGGAGCAACAGATGCACAGGAACACCAGCCCCTGCAAGTTCCCCTCAGAGCTCATCATCCAGACTTGGAGATATGTCACCGTTCCTTCAGTCTTGGCTGGGTCAAAATCCTAGAATTCCCCTCCCTAAGGGCATTTAACCTACAGCACATCGAATGTGGTGAGCTGCCACCTTGCAGTCAAGGGGCAACTAGGGATAGGCAATAAATACTGGGCCCAGTCATTGATGTTTACTCTGCCAAACAACAGATTTGGATTGGGAATGGATACTGACCCTATTCAGTTTGCCTTTCAGAGTGCAGAAGACCAAAGTTATTCAACACTCACCATTAAACCACAACAGCAAAATTAAAAGAAGCTAAAAAGCAGACGCATCCATGCAATGCGGACAATATCTTTTAAGCATCCAACAGTTTTCTTCACAGACTCCAAATACAAGCCCTGCTACCCCTGTGAAGGATAACTGGAGAGGGGTTTGATTTTTCTCTGCACCCCCCCCACCCCGTTAAGCACTCCCTGTACAGGAATGCTGACACCAGACAGATTACACCCTGTATATAGAGGAGCCAAGCAAACAGCTTGGCTACAAGGCTTTAAATGGAATGGCGCGACACAGCCATCTTAAATAAAACTCCTCAAAAGAAGGTGGTCAGGCTCTCCAGTCACAGGTCAGGATCTTGCTCCGGCCCAAGATCCCCATGACAAAAACAAACAAGACCATTACACAACCTGGAAATGAAAAAGGTCAGCAAGTAGCTTATCAAAACCAGTGACCTTCAACAAACCCAAATAAATCAGGCCTCAAAAAAAAAGAGACATGGCCTAACTGAACCACCCTTCCCACCTCCAGGCCAAAGGTCAAAAGTCTTTGACTAAAGGCAAACATCTCCTCAGAGCACAGGTCAGCTGGCGTGTGTCAGTGTAACACCTTTCACAATCACCAAACAACCCGAAGAGCATTTAACTAAATTTGATCGAGACACACAGACACTTTCAAAGCCAGACAGAGTTCAGCAACTAATGAAGGTCAGCCATAGCAGGACGATAGGTAAATGGGATCGTAAATAGGTTGGGGCACAGAGTTTGCGCTAACATCCCATTTGGTTGGGGGAAGAAAAAGAGAAAAAAAGAGATGAAAAAGTAGCCAGTAGTATTTTGGTTACTGTTCAAGTGCCCCCCCCAGACTAGGACGTAATGCTGTTGGTGGTACCCACAATGGATGTGGGTCTGGCAAACATGACAAAAAACAAAATTTTTTAAAACCACAGTACCAACACGGATAATTCCTACAAGAGTCAGTGCATTAAAGGAGGGAATAAAACCAGACCAAACAAAAGCATTCTCTGCTTTTAAAAAAAGGCAAGATAGATGGATTCTTGTAACGTGGGGAGGGGGTGAAAAAGGTGGGAATGTGGATTTGAGGTCACAGTCCCGATCACATTCAATGGCGGAGGAGGCTTGACGGGCTGAACGACCTTCACCATTGCCACAATGTCCATCAAATGGCACTGGAAGCGTTCGATCAGATTGGGTTCATTTCTGGCCCAACTGGTTCTCCTTCTGAAAGCACTGGGTCTTGCCATGAATGCTAGCTACCACTCTCTGATGTGGTATGTTGCTGTGTTCAATCAGGGGATAGCAAATAGTTTTTGAAATGTCATTCACTGGAGGAGGGCATCGCTGGCTGGGCCAGCATTTATTGGGCAGCGAGGGATGGGCAGAGGGTGGTCAAGAGTCAACCAGATTGCTGTGGGTCTGGGAGTTATAGATGTATGCCTGACTAGGTAAGGATGACAATTTCCTTCCCTGAAGGACACTAGTGAATCCAGATGGATTTTTCCCAGCAATTGACAATGGATTCAAGGTTATAGAGTCAGAGACGTACAGCATGGAAACAGGCCCTTCAGTCCAACTCATCCACGCTGACGAGATATCCCAACCCAATCTAGTCCCACCTGCCAGCACCCAGCCCATACCCCTCTAAACCCTTCCTATTCATATACCCATCCAAATGACTCTTAAAATGTTGCAATTGTACCAGCCTCCACCACTTCCTCTGGCCACACACACACACCTCTACATGAGAAAGTTGGCTCTTAGGTCTCTTTTATATCTTTCCCCTCTCCCCCTAAACCTATGACCTCTAGTTCTGGACTCTCCTACCCCAGGGAAAAGACCTTGTCTATTTATCCTATGATATTATAAACCCCCAAGGTCAACCCTCAGCCTCTGATGCTCTAGGGAAAACAGCCCCAGCCTATTCAACTCTCCCTATAGCTCAAATCCTCCAAATCTTTCTGAACCCTTTCAAGTTTCATAACATCCTTTCGACAGGAAGGAGACCAGAATTGCACGTAATATTCCAAAAAAAAGTGTCCTGTACAGCCACAACATGACCTCCCAACTCCTGTACTCAATACTCTGACCAATAAAGGAAAGCATACCAAATGCCGCCTTCACTATCATATCTACCTGTGACTGTACTTTCAAGGGCAATGAACCTGCACTCCAAGGTCTCTTTGTTCAGCAACACTCCCTTGGATCTGACCATTAAGTGTATAAGTCCTGCTAAAATTTGTTTTCCCAAAATGCAGCACCTCACATTTATCGGAATTAAACTCCATCTGCCACTTCTTTGCCCATTGGCCCATCTGTTCAAGATCCCATTGTAATCCGAGGTAAGCTTCTTCTTTGTCTAATTTTGGCGTCATCTGTAAACTTACTAACTATACCTCTTACGCTCACATCCAAATCATTGATCATTGGATTCTTACTTCCAGATTTTAAAAAAAAAACTGAATTCTAATTTCATCAGCTATCAGGATTAAAACCCAATCTACAGGCCAATGAGAAGAACACCGCCTCTTCCCAAAACGGGAAGCAAAAAAGTGCAAAGCAAGCTTGAAATTGGAGGCATTTACAAACTGCAGGGATTCTTGCAGCTTTGCAAATGTAGCAGTTCCTAACCAAGTCCACAGCGTGGGAGAAAAAGAGTTTCAATTTTTCCAACATGTGGGATCAGAGTTTAAAGTAGAAGAAAGCCTTCCCCTTGCAGCAATTCCAGTGCAGTACTAAGGGAGCACTGTCAACTCATTGGCAAAAAAAAGACAACATTATCCTTTCTAGGGAACATCACCGAGTTTATTTGCTCAGTCAGCTTAAAATGGTGGGTTTAAAAGTGATTTTTTTTTATTGACACTGCATGGTGGCTGTATAGTGAGGAGCCACATACCTGTAACATGTGGCTTTTGTAAATGCATTGAAAATGACAGAAAACAGCAATGAGCCAAATATCAGACATCCATCTATCTCCCTCCTGCCCTTTAGTGTAGTGTATCGCACAGATAAAACAATGCCAGTTGAAGGAATACACAGATGGTGTTCCAATTTGCTTAGTTCAATTGTCCTTCCTCTCCTACATCAGGGCTTTTGCCCGAAACGTCGAATTTCCTGTTCCTTGGATGCTGCCTGACCTGCTGCACTTTAACCAGTAACACATTTTCAGCTCTCCTACATGCACATACAATCCACACTTCCCCTCCAACTCTTGATTTAATCCTTGCCCTCCCCTTCACTTTTTTTGACCATGCAGCAGTGCCCTTCTCAAAGGGCACTGCTGGTCACTGGCCACTCAGGTGTTTTTCTTCCTGGTGGTAGAATATAAAAGGGATTTTTACACACTTGTTATTCTTCACTGCGTCCTATACACACACACACACACACACACACACACACAGGTGCTGGGGAAAAAATAAATACAATCCACATCTCTGCCCACACCAAAATCCTTCCAATCTGCAACAGCTTTCCTCAAACAACAAAAAAAACCGAAGGAAAAGGGGAGATGCACAAGCCAGCATACATCACCCTCCTTGAGGGGAAATTATGGGAGCACAAAGATCTTGGTCCCCAAAACCCAAGGAAAATGGAAATCAGACTCAAGATCACAAGCTGTGACAATTAGAAAATTAGTTGCTGCAAGAGATCTGCAGACTATAGACCACAAAACACATTTTTAAAAAGCAATAGAATGCTGTACAGAAATAAAAATTGGGAAGAAAATTAAGCGTCAATCCTACTATGCCCTTCGATAAACTTTTGGCTGATCCAACTGCAGTGTCATCTTGCCTTTCTAGCCACTAAACACTAATTTCACTCCCTTGCCTGTCAGACATCTAAGAATCAGCCTCAAAAATAAATCACAACAGCCCAGACTCCACTGTCCTCCAGAAAGTTCCACAGACTGTAGCAAGTCTCAGACAAACTTCTCACTAAAATGCAAGCAGGGCTGTTCGCTTACAAAACTGTATTCAGAGGACACAGGGATCAGGTGATTAAAAAGGAAAGATGAGTGTGCCAACATTAATTCAAACAAAACAAAAATTTCAGTAGCACAGATTTGTATTTGTACACCTACACACAGTAACTGCAAAACAAAAAAAACCTCTATGTCTTATTATCACAAAGGGGATCAAGGGGTACAGGGAGAGCAGAGGGGAGGATGATCAGATCAGCCATGATCTCATTGAATGGCAGAGCAGACTCAAAAGGGCTACTTCTGCTCCTATGTCTGTCTGCTGGTCTCCCTTGGACTTGGAAGCCAAAAAGAAAATTCTTGACAATCGCACTTTTGGAAGAGTTATTCTACCTCCTGTAATATAAAGATGCCATGACACCAGTCCAAAAATAAAAGAGCAAAGATCTTTGATGTCTTAATATTTGCAACTAACGTGGCCCCTTTGAAATTGCTGTGCCAGGGAGCGGGTGGGGTGGGGTGGGGACAAACTTCTGCTCTTTACTGACAAATGGAGTAAAACTTTGACCAGGCAAGCACCCATGAGCAGCTTGGTCAGTTCCACATAAACATGATAAACGATTCACACGGTGAGATGAAAACCTGCAGGGTGAAATTCCCATTCAGTGGTAGGGCTTCCACATATTTCAAAACAAAAATGGAAGTGGAGATTTCAGGGCAAACAAACTCAAAGTGCTGAAGAAACTCAGTGGGTCCAGCAGCATCTGGGGAGTGAACATTGAGTCCAGAGTGACTCATCTGCAGGACTGGAAGGACACAGTGGTACGGAGGTGCTGGTGTTGGACTGGGGGGTGGACAAAGTCAGACATCACACAGCTCCAGGTTAAAGTCCAACTGGTTTATTCCACACACGTACCACCCTCTGCATGAAAACGTTGCCCCTTACTCTTTCCCCTCTCACCTAAACCTATGCCATCTAGCCGTGGACTCCCTTACCCCAGGGAAAAGACTTTGCCTATTTATCCTATCCATGCCCCTCATAATTCTGTAAACCTCTATAAGGTCACCCCTCAGCCTCCGACACTCCAGGGAAAAAAAAAGAGCCCCAGCCTGTTCAGCCTCTCCCTGTAGCTCAAATCCTCCAACCCTAACATCCTTGTAAATCTTTTCTGAACCCTTTCAAGTTTCACAACATCTTTCCTATAGCAGTGAGACCAGAATTGCACGCAATATTCCAACAGTGGCCTAACCAATGTCCTGTACAGCCGCAACATGACCTCCCAACTCCTGTACTCAATACTCTGACCAATAAAGGAAAGCATACCAAACACCTTCTTCACCATCCTATCTACCTGCGACTCCACGTTCAAGGAGCTATGAACCTGCACTCCAAGGTCTCTTTGTTCAGCAACACTCCCTAGGACCTTACCATTAAGTGTGTAAGTCCTGCTAAGATTTGCTTTCCCAAAATGCAGCACCTCACAATTCTCTAAATTAAACTCCATCTGCTACTTCTCAGCCCATTGGCCCATTTGGTCCAGATCCTGTTGTAATCTGAGGTAACCTTCTTCGCTGTGCACTACACCTCCAATTTTGGTGTCATCTGCAAACTTACTAACTGTATCTATTATGTTCACATCCAAATCATTTATATAAATGACGAAAAGTAGTGGACCCAGCACCGATCCTTGTGGCACTCCACTGGTCGCAGGCCTCCAGTCTGAAAAACAACCCTCCACCACCACCCTCTGTCTTCTACCTTCGAGCCAGTTCTGTATCCAAATGGCTAGTTCTCCCTGTATTCCATGAGATCTAACCTTGCTAACCAGTCTCCCATGGGGAACCTTGTTGAACGCCTTACTGAAGTCCATCTACCACTCTGCCCTCAATCCTCTGTTGTTACTTCAAAAAAAAGAGAAAAACTCAATCAAGTTTGAGAGACACGATTTCCCACGCACAAAGCCATGTCGACTATCCCTAATCAGTCCTTGTCTTTCCAAATACGTGTACATCCTGTCCCTCAGGATTCCCTCCAACAACTTGCCCACCACCGAGGTCAGGCTCACTGGTCTATAGTTCCCTGGCTTGTCCTTACCACCCTTCTTAAACACATTAGCCAACCTCCAGTCTTCCAGCACATCACCTGTGACTATCGATGATATTTATATCTCAGCAAGAGGCCCAGCAATCATTTCTCTAGCTTCCCACAGAGTTCTAGGGTACACCTGATCAAATCCTGGGGATTTATCCACCTTTATGAATTTCAAAACATCCAACACTTCCTTCTTTGTAATATGGACATTTTGCAAGAGGTCACCACCTATTTCGCTACTTTCTATATCTTCCATATCCTTTTCCACAGTAAACACTGATGCAAAATACTCATTTAGTATCTCCCCCATTTTCTGCAGCTCCACACAAATGCTGCCTTGCTGATCTTGGAGGGGCCCTATTCCTTCCCTAGTTACCCTTTTGTCCTTAATGTATTTGTAAAAACCCTTTGGATTCTCCTTAACTCTATTTGCCAAAGTTATCTCATGTCCCCTTTTTGCCCTCCTGATTTCCCTCTTAAGTATACTCCTACTGCCTTTATACTCTAAGGATTCACTCGATCTATCCTGTCTATAACACATGCTTCCTTCTTTTTCTTAACCAAACCCTCATTTTCTGTCGTCATCCAGCATTCCCTATACCTACCAGCCTTCCCTTTCATCCTAACAGGAATATACAGTCTCTGGACTCTCGTTAGCTTATTTCTGAAGGTTTCCCATTTTCCAGCCATCTCTTTACCTGCGAACATCTGCCCCCAATCAGCTTTCGAAAGTTCTTGCTTAATACCAGCAAAATTTGCCTTTCTCCAATTTAGAACTTCAACTTTTAGATCTGGTCTATCCTTTTCCATCACTATTTTAAAACTAATAGAATTATGGTCACTGGCCCAAAGTGCTCCCCCACTGACACCTCAGTCACCTGCCCTGCCTTATTTCCCAAGAGTAGGTCAAGTTTTGCACCTTCTCTAGTCGGTACATCCACAAACTGAATCAGAAAGTTTTCTTGTACACACTGAAAAAATTCTTCTCCATCTAAACCTTTAACACTATGGCAGTCCCAGTCTATGTTTTAAAAGTTAAAATCCCCTACCATAACTACCCTATTATTCTTACAGATAGCTGAGATCTCCTTACAAGTTTGTTTCTCAATTTCCCTCTGACTATTAGGGGGTCTATAATACAATCCCAATAAGGTGATCATCCCTTTCTTATTGCTCAGTTCCAAATAACTTCCCGGGATGTATTTCTGGGAATATCTTCCCTCAGTACAGCTGTAATGCTATCCCTTATCAAATACGCTACTCCCCCTCCTCCCTTGCTATCCTTCCTGTAGCATTTGTATCCTGGAACATTAAGCTGCCAGTCCTGCCCATCCCTGAGCCATGTTTCTGTAATTGCTATGATATCCCAGTCCCATGTTCCTAACCATGCCCTGAGTTCATCTGCCTTCCCTGTTAGACCCCTTGCATTGAAATAAATGCAGTTTAATTTATTAGTCCTACCTTGTCCCTGCTTGCCTTGTCTGTTTGACTCTCTTCTGTACCTGTCTCAGATTGATCTCTTTCCTCACTATCTCCCTGGGTCCCACCCCCCCCACCTTACTAGTTTAAATCCTCCCGAGCAGCTCTAGCAAATCTCCGTCAGTATATTAGCCCCCTTTCAACTTAGGTGCAATCCGTTCTTCTTGTACAGGTCACTTCTACCCCAAATGAAATTCCAATGATCCAAAAATGTGAATCCTTCTCCCATACACCAGCTCCTCAGCCATGCATTCATCTGCCCTATCCTCCTATTCCTGCCCTCACTAGCTCGTAGCACCAGGAGTAATCCAGATATTACTATTCGAGGACCTCCTGTTTAAATTCCTGCCTAACTCTATTCTCCCTTCAGAATCTCAACCTTTTCCCTTCCTATGGCCCCTCTCCGAGACATCCTGGATCCTGGCACCAGGGAAGCAACATAGTCTGGTTAGTCTCTGCTGGCCACAGAAACATCTGTCTGTACCTCGGACTACAGAATCCCCAAACACAATTGATCTCTTGGAAGCCGATCTTGGATGTTACAATAAGGTCACCTCTCATTCTTCTAAACCCCAATGAGTCCAGGCCCAACCTCCTCAACCTCTCCTCATGGGACAGTCCCTCCATACCCGGGATCAGCCGAGCGTACCTTCTCTGGTCTGCCTCCAATGTCAGTCTGTCTTTCCTCAGGTAAGGGGACCCAAACCTGTTCACAGTATTCCAGCTGTGATCTGACTGGTGCCTTGTATAGTTTTAGCAAAATCCTCCCCATTTCTATACTCCATTCCCTTTGGAATAAAGAGCAACATTCCATTTGCCTTCTCTAATGACCTCTGATTCACAGACAAGGATTCCCAAATTCGTGTTCTGTAGCTTTCTGCAGTCTTTCTCCATTTAAATAATATTCAGCTCCTCTATTCTTCCTGCCAAAGTAAATAACCTCACATTTTCCCCACGTTTTATTTCTACTGCCACTGAATTTATCTATATCCCTCTGCAGACTAAAGGTGGGTCATTCTCACTACTCATCTTCCCTCTTTAGCCCAACTAAAATTTCAGATTCCAGTTTACAAATAATAAAAAAAAAGTGTGTTGAGAGACATGACTACAAAAATCTTTGTTTTTTAAGAAACACAGGACAGTGGTTCATGTGTGGAATGAACTTCCTGAGGAAGTGGTGGATATGGGCACAGTTACAAAGTTTAAAAGATATTTGGATAAGGACATGAATAGAAAATGTTTGGAGGGAGGTGGGCCAAGAGCAGGCAGGTGGGACTAGTTTAGTTTGGGATTATGGGCGGCATGGACTGGTTGGGCCGAAGGGTCGGTGTTTCCATGCTGTATGACCAACTCAATCTACAAAATAGGGAGGGGGGGGGGGGGGGTTGGAGCTCAGAATACTGTCTGGTCTAAGTTGGCACGACAGTGATGAGGGATCTCTTTCGTTGAATTCTGCGTTCACTGTAATATGGACACTAGAATGGGTGTGGTAAGCATTAACTGAACTTTGTATCATGCTGATTTGCCTTCAGGGCACTGCAGTGAGCAGCTGGGAAGAGAAAAAAAAAATATCAATATTATATTCGAAATAGAAGAGAAAAAGGTTTGTTCCCGGTTTGAATACTTTCATTTCTCAGTTACATACAAAACAGAAGTTGGCATGGAAGTAAACCAGCAAGCCACAATTAGTCTAATTTTGTTATTCTTACATGGGGTTTGGCTGAGGCAATGCCAGAATTTATTGCCTGTCCCTAAACACCCAAGGCTGCGTCTTGCTCACTCGTTTCAGAGGGCAATTAAGAATCAACCATACTGCTGTGGGTCTGGAGTCACACACAACACTGGCTGGATACAAACAGCAGACCTTGGTGAGCCAGATGGGATTCTACACTCGTCGGATGGGAACGGTGACCATTCGACAGAGATTAGTTTATTATTCCAGGTTTTAATAGTCCAGATGCTGTCGTGGGATTTGAACCCATGCCTGCAGATCCTGAACCTGGGCCTGTAGATTACTTCACACTGCACTGCCACCTCCTATTGAAAAGGAGAATATAGATACATTTAAAATGGGAAGCGAAAAGGCCACAAGAGGGAAAAGGAAGAGAAGGCCACTTGGTGCATTTAACTAGATTCCTTACAGTGTGGAAACAGGCTCTTCGGCCCAAGTCTACACTAACCCTCTGAAGAGTAACCCACCCAAACCCAATTCCCACTGACTAATGCACCTAACCCTATGGGCAATTTAGCATGGCCAATTCACCTAACCTGCACATCTTTGGACTGTGGGAGGAAACCAGAGCACCCAGAGGAAACCCACGCAGGCACGGGGAGAATATCTGTGTAGAGTTTGCACACAGTCACCAGAGGCTGGAATCGAACCCAGGTCCCTGGCGCTGCGAGGCAACAGTGCAAACCACTGAGCCACCATGCCATGATGAAGGCACCTGGAAAACAGCCCAGGAAGAGCTCGAATGCTAGTTTAGACTAGTTGGGCCGAAGGGCCTACATCCCACGCGGTTGGTGTTGGGAGAGTACCCAGCCTGCAAATAGAATTTCCAAGCCATACTTTGAAGTGTGTACTTTTTAAAATGACAGTAAAAAGAAAGCCAGACTAGGGTAATGTACAAGATGTTAATGATAACCTTGTGAAAAGTTTAGCTGTTTCCAGGCCCCCTCTGCCATAGCAACCACTACTGCCAGTGGGCCACCTGCTGGAAGTGTGGGAGATGCCAAAGTTTACACACTAATGTTAGAGGAGGAATGCGGTCACCCTCCCTTCCCATACTGCTCCAGTTGGTGCCAACTACTGCCAGAGAACATGGCACTCACTGGTTGCTAGGAGCTACCTCAGCAGCACAGCCATTCTTCATGATTTGCACATTGAAAAAACTAAACAGTTGCCAATATGCTGTCAGTCATTGGATGTGGGTATTATGAGCAAGGCTAGCACTTAGCCAGAGACCTTAGCTGAACCCCCCATTATCAACACCCTGGGGGTTACCACTGACCAGAAACTCAACTCATCCGGTTGGCTACAAAAGGAATCCTGCAGCAAGTGACTCCCCAAAGCCCGTCCCACCATCGACAAGGCACAAGTCAGGAGCGTGATGGAAAACTCCCCACTCGAGTGTTGGAGCTACCCCTATCCAGGACAAAGCAGCCCACTTGATTGTCAGTGGGGGAGGGAGGGGATGTGTCACTCCGTGTGTACCAAGTACAAAACGCACTGCAGAATTTCAAAGACCCTCAGGCAGCACCTTCCAACCCACAACCACTTCTGTCTAGAAGGACAAAGGGCAGCAGATACAGAATCCCTACCATGCGGAAGCAGACCATTCAGCCCATGAGTCCACACCAACCCTACAAACAGCAACTCACCCAGACCCATCCCATCCCCATAAGCCTGATTTACCATGGCTACTCCACATAGCTTTCAGGGATGTGCAGGCTACAGGGCAATTTAACAATGACCAATCCACCTAACCTGCAAAGTCAGCTCTACAGCATGGAAACAGACCCTTCGGTCCTACTCACCCATGCCAACCAGCTATCCTAAATTAATCTAGTCCCACTTGCCAGCATTTGGCCCATATCCCTCTAAACCCTTCCTATCCATATACCTTTTTAAAAAAAAGTTGTAATTGTACCAGCCCCCACCACTTCCTCTGGCAGCTCATTCCATACACGTACCACTCTGAAAAAGTTACTCTTCACGTCCCTTTTAAATCTTTCCCCTCAAACCTATGCCCTCTAACCTCTGGACTCCCCCCACCCTGGGGGTGCAAAAAAAAGACTTTGCCTACTTACCTGACGCATGCCCTTCATGATTTTATAAACTTCTCTATAAAAGGTCACCCCTTAGCCTCCATCACTCCAGGGAAAAACAGCCCCAGCTAATTGAGCCTCTCCCTATAGCTCAAACTCTCCAACCCGGGCAACATCCTTGTACAAAAAGTTAAAAATCTCAACGCCAGGTTATAGTCCAACACGTTTAATTGGAAGCACCAGCTTTTGGAGCAACGCTCCTTCATCAGGGGGTAGTGGAGGTCTCAATCCTATCCACTAGCACCTGATGAAGGAGCAGCGCTCTGAAAGCTCATGCTTCCAATTAAACCTGTTGGACTATAACCTGGTGCTGTGAGATTTTAAAAAAACTTTGTACACCCCAGTCCAACACCAGCATCTCCAAAACATCCTTGTAAATTTTTTCAAGTTTCACAACATCCTTCCTATAGCAGGGAGACCAAAATTGCACGCAGTATTCCAACAGTGGCCTAACCAACGTTCTGTACAGCCGCAACATGACCTCCCAACTCCTGTACTCAATACCCTGACCAATAAAGGAAAGCATACCAAACACCTTCTTCACTATCCTATCTACCTGCGACTCCACTTTCAAGGAGCTATGAACCTGCACTCCAAGGTCTCTTTGTTCAGCAACACTCCAAGACCTTTTCATTTTTGGATTTTTTTTTTGCGATGTTCAAATTAGCATCCAGCAGGGCGTTTTACCTGAAATGGCACGGTGTTACATTATTCGTGTAACAAAAAACTGGGACCAGATGTTGTTGTATTGAAGGATCCACAGATATTTATTACAACAAGAGCTTGGGACAGGGGCTGCATCAGGGCTCAATAACTGGTGCTCCAATGGGTTTGTAATCGATTAAGGCAGAAGGCCACAGCTCAGGTCATGGGCCTGAGTCAAAAGTCTTTCCACACCGGTGTTTTTTTATCATTGTAAATTACAACAACTGTTATTTCCAAGCATTACATTCCTGGCAGACATTAGCATCTGGGTGACCACGAAGCCAGTTATGGGGAACCTGCTGCTATTAGCCGTGATGTGGAAGAGCTGGTGTTGGACTGGGGTGGAAAAAAGATTTTTTTTAAAAAAACACCAGGTTATAGTACAACAGGTTTATTTGGAAGTACTAGCTTCGGAGCTGCTCCTTCATCAGGTAGTTGTGGAGCAGGATCATGAGACACAGAATTTATAGCAAACGATCACAGAGTCATGCAACTGAAACAATACCTATTTTGTAAGAAAACCTGAAGTTATCATCTTGAGAATGTGACTTGAGCAAAGTTCTGGGATTTACATATTAAAACGAACAGAGACCAACAGCCCATTCTCAAAGATAAAAGACTTAACAGCAATCTAGGCTTGTTCAATATTGCTTCAGTCACAGGACTCTAATCATTCGCAATAAATTCTGTCTTATGATCCTTTGCCACAGTTACCTGAAGCAGCAGCACTCCCAAATAAGCCTGTTGGATCGTAACCTGGTGTTGTGCAGTGAGCGTGAGAGAACGGTGCTTCAGGAGATCAGAGGCAAGGTGGAGTACAATACCTTCATAGTCTCCACTCAGACACACACACACAATCCTTAAAGGCTAAGCCTGTGTAAACCATATCAGGGGTCACCTTGCATGTGGAGGAATAGCTCAGTGGATAAAAAGGCACTAAACTGTGCACACAAATACTATTCACAATTCAAGAGCATGCCAACTGCGATTTTGTTTTGGTGAAACCAGTAAAGTGAGTCGTCCACAAACAACTTTTAAAACTAAGAAGCAGAAATAATACTGCCTGCAGGAGTAGTAGACTCGCCAACTTTTAAAAAAAAAGGTACTTAAATGGTCATTGGATAAACATATGGATGAAAATGGAATAGTGTAGGATAGATGGGGTTCAGATTGATCTTGTGCCGACCTGTGAAACCATAGTGAATGATTATGATGTGGTAGGCAGAGACGTGGTTACAGGGGGGTCAGGACTGCCAGTTAAACCTCCCAAGGATGTTCAACTTATTGAAAAGACAGGGAGGTGGGCAGAGGGGGTGGGGTTGCCTTGTTAGTTAAGAACAAAATTAAATCTATGGCATTGAATGACATAGCGTCGGATGAGGTGGAGTCTGTGTGGGTGGAATTGAGGAACCACAAAGACAAAAAAAACCATAATTGGAGTTGTGTACAGACCTCCTAACAGTGGTCAGGACCAGGGACGCAACATGTACCGGGAAATAGAGGGGGCATGTCAGAAAGGCAAGGTCACGGTGATCATAGGAGACTACAATATGCAGGTGGACTGGGTAAATAATGTTGCCAGTGGATCCAAAGAAAGGGAATTCATGGAATGCTTACAGGATGGCTTTTTGGAACAGCTCGTCCTGGAGCCCACAAGGGAGCAGGCTATTCTGGACCTAGTGCTTTGCAATGAACCAGACTTTTATAAAAGATCTTAAAAGTAAGGGAACCTTTAGGAAGCAGTGATCATAATATGGTAGAGTTCAGTCTGCAGTTTGAAAGAGAGAAGGCAAAATCGGGTGTAATGGTATTACAGTTAAATAAAAGGTAATTATGAGGGCATGAGAGAGGAACTGACAAAAATAGACTGGAAGCAGAGCCTAGTGGGGAAGACAGTAGAGCAAAAATGGCAGGAGTTTGTGGGTATAATTGAGAACACTGTACAGAGGTTCATCCCCAAGAAAAGAAGGATTATCCGGGGAGGGATTAGACAGCCATGGCTGACAAAGGAAGTCAGGAAATGTATTAAAGAAAAAGAGAGATCCTATAAAGTGGCCAAGAGCAGTGGGAAATCAGAAGATTGGGAAGGCTACAAAAACAAAGAGGATAACAAAGAGTAATAAGAAAGGAGAGGATCAACTATGAAGGTAGGCTAGCCAGTAATATTAGAAATGATAGTAAAAGTTTCTTTCAATACGTAAGAAACAAACGGCAGGCAAAAGTAGACATTGGGCCACTTCAAACTGATGCTGGAAGCCTAGCGATGGGAGATAAGGAAATAGCAGGAGAACTTAACAAGTACTTTGCATCAGTTTTCACAGTGGAAGGCACGAGTAATATCCCAACAGTTAAAGGGAGTCAGGGGGCTGAGTTGAGTATGGTTGCCATTACAAAAGAGAAAGCGTTAGAAAAGCTAAAAAAGGTCTTAAAATTGATAAATCTCCTGGCCCCGATGGGATACATCCTAGAGTTCTGAGAGAGGTGGCTGAGGAAATAGCGGAGGCATTGGTTGAGATCTTTCAAGAGTCACTGGAGTCAGGGAAAGTCCCGGATGATTGGAAAATTGCTGTTGTAACCCCCTTGTTCAAGAAAGGGTCAAGACAAAAGATGGAAAATTATAGACCAATTAGCCAAACCTCAGTTTTGGTAAAATTCTAGAATCCATCATTAAGGATGAGGTTTCTAAATTCTTGGAAGAGCAGAGTCCGATTAGAACAAGTCAACATGGATTTACTAAGGGGAGGTCATGCCTGACAAACCTGTTAGAATTCTTTGAAGAGGTAGGTGAGACCAGGGAAACCCAGTGGATGTGGTCTATCTAGACTTCCAAAAGGCCTTTGATAAGGTGCCACACGGGAGGCTGCTGAGCAAGGTGAGGGCCCATGGTGTTTGAGGTGAGCTACTGGGATGGATTGAGGATTGGCTGCCTGACAGAAGGCAGAGAGTTGGGATAAAAGGTTCTTTTTCAGAATGGCAGCCGGTGACAAGCGGTGTCCCGCAGGGTTCAGTGTTGGGGCCGCAGCTGTTCATGTTATATATCAATGATCTGGATGAAGGGACTGGGGGCATTCTAGTGAAGTTTGCTGATGATACGAAGTTCGGTGGACAGGCAGGTAGTACTGAGGAAGTGGGGAGGCTGCAGAAGGATCTAGACAGTTTGGGAGAGTGGCCCAGGAAATGGCTGATGGAATTCAATGTGAGCAAATGCGAGGTCTTGCACTTTGGCAAAAAGAATAAAAGCATAGACTACTTTCTAAACGGTGAGAAAATTCGTAAAGCCAAAGTACAAAGGGATCTGGGAGCTCTAGTCGAGGATTCTCTAAAGGTAAACATGCAGGTTGAGTCCGTGATTAAGAAAGCGAATGGAATGTTGTCACTTATCTCAAGAGGGTTGGAATATAAAAGCACCATTGTGCTACTGAGACTTTATAAAGCTCTGGTTAGGTCCCATTTGGAGTACTGTGTCCAGTTTTGGTCCCCACACCTCAGGAAGGACATACTGGCACTGGAGCATGTCCAGCAGAGATTCACACGGATGATCCCTGGAATGGTTGGTCTAACATATGAGGAACGGCTGAGGATCCTGGGATTGTATTCATTGGAGTTTAGAAGATTAAGGGGAGATTTAATAGAAACGTACAAGATAATACATGGCTTGGAAAGGGTGGATGCTAGGAAATTTTTTCCGTTAGGTGAGGAGACTAGGACCTGTGGACACAGCCTTAGGATTAGAGGGGGTCAATTCAGAACAGAAATGCGGAGACATTTCAGCCAGACAGTGGTGGGCCTGTGGAATTCATTGTCGCAGAGTGCAGTGGAGGCTGGGACGCTAAATGTCTTCAAGGCAGAGATTGATAAATTCTTGATGTCACAAGGAATTAAGGGCTTTGGGGAGAATGCAGGTAAGTGGAGTTGAAATGCCCATCAGCCATGATTGAATGGCGGAGTGGACTTGATGGGCCAAATGGCCTTACTTCCACTCCTATGTCTTATGGCCTTAAGATCAAGGGCCAAAGGGCCTGTACTGCACCGTAATGTGCTATGTTCATTTCTCCTGCTGGTTCCTCCCACCAAATGTTCACTTGGAGACAAAACGTTAACATAACAAGATTCGAGACAGGAGAAAGCAGCTGAAGACTGCACACGCACAATTAGACAAGCAACCAAAGCAAACACTAGCAAAAATAAAAAAGTCAGGCAAAAAAAAAATTGACAGACTTGCACAAAAAAAAGGGAACACTGGTTTATGGCTCATCAGATGCCCCAAGGGGCAGATGCAGATTTGGTGTTAGCTAGAGATTTTCCACTCCAAGTCCAATGTCATGCTGATTTCATCACCCTTGTGTGGGCAGGAGAATGTTAGACAGGTGAGAAGAGCAAGCTGCTTAATCCCTAGTTGCCTGGGCAATAAAAGGATGGAGAGTGTGCAGGGGCTCATTTGTAACTGTCTCACTAATCAACACTGATCACACACACAGTCTTAATATAGCCACTGGGTGACTGCCACATTGTAGCCCAGCAAAAAGCAAGAATCCTGCAACACGGAAATGCAAGCAGGGACAAGAAAAATAAAATTCAAAAAGGGAGTCAGAGATTGCAAAATAGTGACGTGGAAGAGGTACAAAGCCCCATCTTCAACTTAGAGTCATACAGCACAGAAATAGACCCTTTGTTATAACCAGTCCATGCCAACCATAATCCCAAACTAAACTAGTCCCACCTGCCTGTTCCTGGCCCATATCCTTCCAAACCTTACCATTCATGTCCTTATCCAAAAGGTCTTTTAAACATTGTAACTGTACCCACATCCACCACTTCCTCAGGAAGTTCATTCCACACGCAAACCATTCTGTGTAAAAAAAAAGTATGCCTAGTGTCTTTTTTAAATCTCTCTCCTCTCACCTTAAAAACGTGCCCCCTAGTCTCAAAATCCACCATCCTCGAGAGAAAGAAAAACATTTCCCATTAACTTGATCTATACTTCTCATTATTTTATAGAGCTTTGAGACGGCCATCCCTCAGCCTCCTGTGCTCTAGTGAAAAAAAGTCTCAGCCTCTCAAACCCTCGGTTCCTGGCAGCATCCTGGTAAATCTCATCTAAAGCCCATCCAACTGAGTAATATCCTGGAAACAGGAGAAACTTGGAGCCAGAAATTCCTCCCATGACACAATGAATTCACATTTCATAGCTGTTCCAGGATATTAATAAAAATGTAACCTCTACCCCACCCTCCAGACAGTTCCCCCAAGGAGAAAGGTTTAAACAAAATAGATAGAGGGATATTAAAGACTGGGGATCAAATCTTTGCCCCCTGGACCAGATTTCATAAGCATCTCAAAATTTTCTCAGATGGATTTTTAAAAAAAATATTACTGGCACATGTGCGTGGGCACAGCAAAAACTTCTGCTTTGCGTGGAAAGCATTTGGGAAGGAATTCCAGAACTTGGAATCCAGGAAGCTGAAAGCAGTGAAGAAAAAGCGAGTGACGCTCAAGGGAATGCCCAATCCTGAAGAAGGGCTCATGCCCGAAACGTCGGCTCTCCTCCTTGGATGCTGCCTGACCTGCTGCGCTTTTCCAGCAACACATTTTCAGCTCTGACCTCCAGCATCTGCAGTCCTCACTTTCTCCTCCATGCTCAAGGGAGGCCGGAATTAGCAAGAATGCAGAGACTGGAGGACGAGAGTAGGCCAAGCAGCACAGAGGGGAGTTGACAGAGGGCAAGAATGCTTTTCAAAACCACCACACAAAAACAGTTTGATCACCTTCTGGCTTTCAGTCACAATGTGTCTAGGCCGTTTGGGAGTGATGTCTAGGGAGACGCATCCAAAACAGGACCTGTATTGTTCCACAGCACCGAATCCCTATCACTTACTTAATCCTGATTACACCTCTTAAACTCCAATGGCCTCAAGCAAACTTCTAGAGAGGTCACAGAGAGAACAATGAACAGACATCGCCTGTTAAGCATCAATCTTCTGCTGTTCACCACCCTTTCCTCCTCTCCCCCCCCCCCCCCCCCCCCCCCCCACCTTTGCAGTTACATTTCCACACTTTTTAATCTGATTTGGTTTATTAATGTCACGTGTACCTAGAGATACGGTGCAAAGTATTGTACTATGTGCTAACCAGACAAACTATACCTTGCATAAAGTTTTTAAAAAAAACAAAAAACAAAACAAAACACACACAAACACCAGGTTAGAGTCCAACAGGTTTATTTGGAAGCTACTACTACTCCATCAGATTAGATTAGATTACTTAGTGTGGAAACAGGCCCTTCGGCCCAACAAGTCCACACTGACCCTCTGAAGCGCAACCCACCCATACCCCTACATTTACCCCTTACCTAACACTACAGGCAATTTAGCATGGCCAATTCACCCGACCCACACATTTTTGGACTGTGGGAGGAAACCGGAGCACCTGGAGGAAACCCACGCAGACACGGGGAGAACGTGCAAACTCCACACAGTCAGTCGCCTGAGGCAGGAATTGAACCCGGGTCTCAGGCGCTGTGAGGCAGCAGTGCTAACCACTGTGCCACCCACAAAGTTCATCAGCTACCTGAAGGGGCAGCGCTCAAAGCTCACGCTTCCAAATGAAGCTGTTGAGACTGTAACCTGGGTGTTGGAGAGATTGTAATTTTGTCCACCCCAGTCCAACACCAGCTCTCCACATCATTTCATAAGGATGACATCAGGGCAACCGAACAGAATGTAGCATATAGGGTCACAGCCAAAATGCCAAGAAAGATCAACTCTAATATCTCGAGGGGTCCGTTCAGAAGTCAAATAACTGCGGACGAAATGGTTCTTAAAATCGTCCATACACTCTTGCATCTTCTGCTCGATGGAAGAGGCAAAAAGTATCAAGATATTCTCAACCCAAAAGCTGTTGGGGCATTTTCAGCCCCCGTTATTCACAAGCCGTACTGACAGCTCGGTTTTATTTTTTTTTGCTTAAAAAAAAGAAATCATTTAACCTATTTTTCTAACCAACCTGCTCAGAGAGGTCATGACACACCCCTGGATCTTGAGCCTGGGCTTGCAGGTTCAGAGATAGGGACACCACCACTGCATCCACTAGAGGGCCATCGAGTTAAACTTGGTTTCTCAGTTCCCAGCGGAACCAGAGCTTTTTCCAAAATCGACCTATTCAGGGGATGTAAATGACACCTCTGGAGCAGCTGAGACTTGAACCTGGGCCTCCCGGCCCAGAGGTTGGGACACTGCTGTTGTGCCACAAGGCGGCCCTTTGTTTAATCCAGCTCTGTCCCAACCCCACCTCAACAACAACCTGGTGCCGAAAATCACATTAGCGAGTTACAAGAAGATTTGTAGCTCAGCTTGGAGGTCCTGGACGTAGGTTTGCTCACTGAGCTGGAAGGTTCATTTTTCAGTCGTTTCGTCACCATACTAGGTAACATCTTCAGTGAGCCTCTGGACGAAGCACTGGTGGCATGGCCCACTTTCTATTTGTTTAGGTTTCCTTGGGTTGGTGTTGTTAACTACGCAGAGCAGAGGAAAATCACCAATACAGCATAGTCAAAAAGAACAGGTACCCAATGAACAAAGTCCGCCAATTTCTCAGCAACAAACCTCAACAAGCAGACAGAACGCACCCAGAAACCATAGCCACCTCTTCCCTACATCAAAGGCATCTCGAAAATGACTGCCAGACTACTCAGACCCCTTGGTATCATAGTAGCCCACAAACACACTAAAAACAGCAGCTAAAATGAACTTAAGACCCTATACAGGCAACAAGCAAAACTAATGTCATTTACAAAATACCGTGCAAGGTAGGCCACTATAGGAATATTGCGTGCAATTCTGGTCTCCTTCCTATGGGAAAGATGTTGCGAAACTTGAAAGGGTTCAGAAAAGATTTACAAGGATGTTGCCAGGGTTGGAGGATTTGAGCTACATGGAGAGGCTGAACAGGCTGGGGCTGTTTTCCCTGGAGCATCAGTGGCTGAGGGGTGACCTTAGAGGCTTATAAAATTATGAGGGGCATGGATAGGGTAAATAGGCAAAGTCTTTTCCCTGGGGTCAGGGAGTCCAGAGCTCGAGAGTATAGGTTTAGGGTGAGGAGAAAGATATAAAAGGAACCTAAGGGGCAACTTTTTTCACGCAGAGAGTGGTATGTGTATGGAATGAGCTGCCAGAGGAAGTGGTGGAGGCTGGTACAGTTACAACATTTAAAAAAAGAGGTATCTGGATGGGTATATGAATACCCAGCTGGGTGCTGGTAGGTGGCACTAGATTGGGTTGGGATATCTGGTCAGCATGGATAGGTTGGACCGAGGGTCTGTTTCCATGCTGTACATCTCTATGACTGACTGTAACAAACACTACATTGGGCAAACAGGCAGAAAACTAGCCACCAGGATACATGAACATCAACTTGACATGACGTCTCTCACTAGTGTCCTTACACACGGATGAGGAAGGACACCACATCAACCCTAGGACAGGCCAAACAAAGACATGCACAAGAATTCCTAGAAGCATGGAATTCCAACTGGAACTCTATCAATAAACACCAAGTTAGTTCCAATCTACCACTCCCTGAGAAAAGGAACAGGAAATGACATCACCAGCCCAAGGAAACCTAAACACAAACAGAAAGCAGACTATACCACCAGTTCTTCACCCGGAGGTTCACTGATGGCGTTACCGAGTACGGTGACAAGATGTCCGAAAACAAACGGCCAGCTCAACGAGCAAACCAACATCCGAAAATCATGTTATTCAAGACCTGTAGCTTATTTGTCTAGTGCCCTTTACCATAATGGACTTCACAAGGAGTGTCATGAGAGAACCGAGCCACATATTATGGCAGTTGTCCAACAAAATCCAGTCAAAAGCAGCAGGATTTAAAAGAGTGCCGTAAACAAGGGGGAAAAAGGTGAGGTGGAAGGGATTTGCAGAGCTGGGAGGCCAGGCAACTGGGAGGTGGTGGTGGCTGCTGCCTTTTCCTACCAACTCCAGCACAACCCAGGGGTTTTCTTACTGAAGCAAGGCACCTTTGTGAACAGGAACAGAAGGAGAGAGGAGAGGATGGGGGTGGGGGGTTGGAATTTTGACCGACAGCAGAAAGGATTCAAAACTAGGTGGAAAGTAGCCGTTCGGTCCCTTGAGTGGCCGGTATCCCATTGGCACCTGAGGGCAAATGTGTCAAGCAGGTGGGAGGTGCCAAACAACCAAAAGGCAGGATTGTAGGGCTCCAGCTCTTCCTCCCCCCTCTCCCCCCACCAATCCCATCTATCCAGCCTTGACAAAAATAATGTCTCAATCAGATTCCCTCTCCTAAGCTCGTGTGAATACAGGTCCAGTTGAACCAATCTCTCCACGTAGCACAGCCCTGTTTTCCCCAGTCTCAGTCGAGTGAACTTTCACTAACCTCCCTCTAACAGCAAGTGTATCCTTTCTTAAATAGGAGAGCAGAATTGCACACAATACTCCAGGATGCGGCTTCACCAAGGCCCTGTATCAGGGTAAACACAGGAAGGATCATCCCAATGACTAGAAGGGGGGGGGGGGGGGTCAACCTTTAAAAGGATACAGGGTTGACCACTTAGGATTGAGCAGGAGAAGAGATGCCTTCTCTAGAGAGTGGGGGCACCTGCGGAGTTCTCTGCCACAGAAAGCAGTTGAGCCCAGAACACCGAATACTTCCAAGAGGCTTGGTATCGTTCTTAGGGCTGAAGGGTCAGAGAGTATGGGATTAAAACAAGAACCTGGGACTGAGATGGATGATCAGCCATGACCATATTGAATGGTGGGGCAGGTTTGAAAGGCCGAATGACCACCACCTGCTCCTATTTTCGACGGGGGGGACGGGGGGGGGGTGGAAGAAAGAGGAGGAATCCTAAGTTAAGTGCCCAATGTTAACATCACCAATAAAACCAATGTGGGGGGGGAAAACGAAGGGGGCTCAGGAGGAAATGCCTTCAGAGAGATGAAACATATGGAATGGTTGCACTGGGAGCAGTCGAGTGGAAATAATGAACACACAGTGGGGTGGGGAGGAGTGGAAGAATACATAGTCAGGGAAGATGAAGTGGATGGGAAGGGGTTTTTCTTTTAAACAAGTATGGCATTAGGGTGGCACTGACATTTATTACCCCATCTGTAATCGCCCCTTGAGAAGGTGGGGGTGAGCTGCCATCTTGAACCACTACAGTCCACGTGCTATGGGTGGACCCACAATGCCCTGAGGGAGGGAATTCCAGGATTTTGACGCAGCGACACTGAAGGAATAGCGATATATTTCCAAGTCAGGATGGCGAGGGGCTCGGAGGGGAACTTGCAGGGGGTGGTGTTCCCATGTATCTGCTGCCCTTGTCCTTCTAGATGGAAGTGGTGGTGGGTTTAGAAGGAGCTGCCTGAGGATCTTTGGTGAATTCCTGCAGGGCATCTTGTAGATGGTACACACTGCTGTTACTGAGCGTCGGTGGGGGGAGGGAGGGGATGGTTGTGGATGTCGGGCCAATCAAGCGGCTGCTTTGTCCTGGATGGTGTCGAGCTTCTTGAGTGTTGTTGGAGCTGCCCCCATCCAGGGGCAAGTGGGGAGTATTCCCTCACCCTCCTGACTTGTGCCTTGCAGATGGTGGGACAGGCTTTGGGGAGCTAGGAAGGGAGTTACTTGCTGTTGAATTCCCCCCCTGCCTGGTATCTGCTTTGGTAGTCACTGTATTTACACAGCGAGTCTGAGTTTCTGGTCAATGGTAACACCATTTAACAAAGAGTAGTGATTCGATTCTCTTATTGGAGAGGGTCATTACCTGGCATTTGTGTGGCACGAGTATTACTTACTACTTGGCAGTCCTCGTACACCACAAAGCAACAGGGCTGAATGGCCTGTCCCCACGCTGCATGCTAACCAAAATGCCACACCAAAACTGCAGCAAGATAAAAGTGTACTGCCATATGAAACACTCAAGACTTGTCAACATTGGCATCACTGAACCACTCCAAACAAACTGCTCTGTATCGTATATTTTCGGCAGCTAACATCATTAGAAAAGAAAATAAATAGTTTGCACCACTGCTGAAGTCATTGAACTCCTTCCCTGTTAATCCCCTGCCAGCCCTGGCCTGTAATAGTGGGGCATAGCAGCATCTCATCACTTGGAACATGGCCGTCTGGTCGGTAAGTCATCGAGTGTGCTGACCTTGCCTGCAGAGAGAGAGAGTCTGTATTTTCTAAACGCTCACCCAAAAGATGCAGAAAAAGGGCAGGCTAAACGGCGAGCAGTCAGGAACCCTGACCCCTTTTGCTTCCATCCTCCCCCACCTTTTAGCGTCCGTATTCCCGATTCTCAGCATCCCGTAGCATTTTGCTTTTGCAACCAAGTCCCACTTTTCGACACAAACCCCCCCTCTGTGGGAACTTCGGGCGTGAAGAGGCCAAACAACAATGGCACCTCCAAGCACACAGTTGGGCAAGAGGGTCACACAAGGGGTTAAACCCGACTCTGATGTGAGAGAGAAAAAAAAAAGAGACAGGAGACAACACAAAGGGTGACACAATGAAAGTTGACCTCACAGCCTGGTGGCAAGATGAACTGAATAAAAAAAAGAATGATATTTCCTTTACCTCAGTCGAGGTATTCTTTAGCTACCCTTCGGGGACAGTAGGTACCTGCGTACCAATTTAATGCCAAGCTAGTGGTCCCTGCAAAGCCTTTATCCAATATTTATATGACTAACTATTCTTGTGTTGGGAGGACCGTACAGTAAATCACAGTGATTCAACATAGTCAGAAATGGGAAGGAAGGGGTGCAGGCAAAGTGTCAGTATCTCAGAAAGTAACATTTCAAATAAGTTGTCACGAAGATGTATGCCGTACTTGTAGTCCCATGATTTTTTTTCTTCCCATGCATGGGAAGATGGCATCACTGGCTAGGCCAGCATACACTACCCATCCAGGTTTCGGTCAAGCCATTGACTACATTCAAGCGATGGCTAGATAAAGCACTAGGGCAAATGGGATCAAAGGTTATGGGGAGAAAGCAGAATTAGGCTGTTGAGTTGGATGATCACCCATTATTGCAAAGAATGGCAGTGCAGGGCCGAATGGCCTCTTCCTAACTTCTAGGTTTTTGATGTATCAAGAGTCAACCACCTTGCTGTGGGTCTGGAATCCGGTGTAGGCCAGATCAGGCAAGGATGGTTCCTAAAGGATGTTAGTGAGCCAGATGGGTCCTTCCAACAATCGACAATGGATTCACTGTCGTCGTTTGCCCCTCAATTCCAGGTTTTTATTTTAACCCGGCTCCCCAGAACATTATGGAGGATCTAATTACTGCAGATGCTGGAATCAGACACACAGAGTGGAGTGGGCAACACACGTGCAATAGTTTGGAGGTTTGTGCTGGGGGCGAAAGGGTGTTGCTCGCTCAGATTAAGTGATTGGAATGAGAGAACGGCAGAACAATGGTGTGTCTACCTCCCAGACTCGAAAGGACAGAGTGGAATTTAGTGAAGGGGGTGGGGTTCTTACCCACCAGACTTTCAATGAGAGTGGACCAGAAGGCCGTGTTCCAAGTGATGAGATACTGCCAGGTCCGGAAGGCCTTCAAGTACCTTTCAAAAATGGTGAACCAATTCCCATTTCTTTCAGCTTGTAATCATGTCCTCCTCCTCCCACTCCAGAGGGACTGTCTGTCCTTCCCAGTCTGGCAGAACAATGGTGTGCCTTTCTCACATCCCCATCACTTAATGGAACCTATTAACATCTTTTCTCCACCAGCAGCCTGCACCCACCACCTCTGCCCCGAACTGTAGCATAAATGCTGTCTCTGTCTCTCCCCCACCCCCCCCCACTTTACTTTACTTCAGCACTGATGAGGAGTCATCTCGACTCAAAATGTTAGCTTACCCACCCTCCCTGGATGCTGTCCGGCCCACTTATCTCCAGCCTTTGTTGTTTTCCCCCAGAACATTATCACTGGATTGTCAATCCTGAGTCCCAGATAACATAATTCGGCTGTCACCTTGACTTAAAAGGCAACCACACCCTGATCTCGCACACAGTGCACTATGATAGCCTATCACATTGCTAGAAGTTTCTTTGTGCTTTACGAAGGCTGTTGTACACCACAGGCAAACAAAACTTTAATGCCCTTGGCTGGTATTGTACCCAGCCTCAGATTTAGCTGATTGCAATGACAACCCTCTCCAATTTTATAGACTGTTAACCCCCAGGCACCTCACACAAGTAATCAACAGCCCAACACTACCCATGCCCTCAAACACATCCAAATTGTTAGCAGCTACTCAGTTGGCATCACACCTCCGACCACATTCTCGCTCTCTTTCACCCCCACAAATCTCAGTGTCGGCTCAAAGTCTCGAGCACAAAACTCCAGGCCGACACTCTGTGGGAGTGCTGCACTGTTTAAAAAAAAGGGCAAATTTCAGAATGGTACATTAAACAGAGCTCCACTCCAAAAGAGCAGGGATGTCCTCCCTGGTGTTCTGACCAATAGTCTTTTCAAAAATTAACCACTTGAAAAGCAGCACCTGGCCCATATCCCTCCAATCCCTTCCTACTCATACCCATCCAGATGCCTTTTAAAATGTTGCAATTGTACCAGCCTCCGCCACTTCCTCTGGCAGCTCATTCCATACACATACCACCCTGTGTGAAAAAGATGCCCCTTTTATATCTTTCCCCTCTCACCCTAAACCTATGCCCTTTTAGTTCTGGACTCCCCCATCCCAGGGAAAAGACCCTCATGTTTTGACCAAAGGATCTGTTTCCACGCTATACATCTCTTGGACTCGATGAAGTCACTGGGCACTCAGTTTTGTGGGATCTTGCTGTATACCAAATTGCTTGCTGTCTCATCTACATGACAGCAGTGATGGCCCTTTAACAGATATCCTATTGGCTGCAAAGTGAAGGCACTCCGCATATTAATTCACTTGTGAATCCTGCACAAGTTCCTTCCTCACTAACAAAGTCACCAGGGAGAACGCTAACTTATCACACCAGCTGGGAACAGCTCACCCGATCCAAGGCTGACTAGATCCCCATGCCCTGGAGCTAGCTGGCTGGTCTGCCTCCAAAGAGGTATTCCCTAGGGATAGAAGGAAATTTGAATAGAGTTCCCACACCTTACACAGACCAACAGCCCTTCTAGTCACTTGAACCAAGCCTAAACCCTGACAGGCTCCCTGTTGCAGGTCAGTGAATCATACGGAGTTTAAAATCTTAATGAGGAAGGGCTTTTCCTACAAATGACTCACAGATTACACCCCCATTAGCTGTGGCACAACAGCCAGCACACTCACTCCTGAATCAGAGGGTTCTCGGTCCAACACCCCCTCCAGGGCATTGGGGTGGGGGATTAACACAAGGCTGACATTCCGAATGCAATACTGAGGAATCACCATTAACTCTTTGCACGCTCACATTTAAAAAAAAATGACAGTGAATAAAGATCAACTATTTCCACTAGTTGGAGATTCGAGAACGGGGCTGGAGTGCATAGTCTGAGAATCAAGGTTCAGGAGAGATGTTAGGAAGCACTTCTACATACAGAAAAAAAAAAGGGTGGGCGAGATTCTCTGCTCCAATTTTCTGAGGAGAACCAGACTCTTGCTGCACCCATCAATATCTATCCTCAACCCATACAGATCATCTGCTCAATATCACATCCCTAGCCTGGCGTCTGCCTGTGCACACCTGGAAGCCATGTTTCCAACACAACGACTCTCGAAAAGCAATTCATCGGATTGGGAAATTCTGAAAGGCATTACAGAAAAAAAAAGAGCAGATCATCTCTTTATCAGGGTAGACAGTGTATTTTACTACAAAAAAAAAAGGGAGGAATGGTTAATTCCTTTTTAAAAAGTCCCAAAATACCACCTTTTACTCTGCTCACTATTCCAAGACCCCAGTGTCTTTTGTATCTGCAGATTTTAAATTATAAAAAAGGGGGAGGCTGGGGAAAGAGAAGCAGCTACTGACTCTCATTAAAACGCAGAAATATTTTAGGTGAAGCAGTAAAAATTCAAACATGATCCTACAGCACATGCCATAACTTGGTTACCTCGAAAATCAGATTACACAATCTTGCCACCTAGGATTTCAGCGAGAGAATAATGGCACACAGATCGAGTGCTGTTAACTCAACATCTGCTTTGAGCAGCAGAAAACACATCCGGCCAAACATCATTGCATCCTCAGGCTCTCTCTCAAAATAACACATCCCACAAGGGAAGGCACACTCAGCAACAACAATGGCAGAAAAGTGCAGGGGCGAGTCAAGAGCAATAATTGTATATAAAAAAAACACCGGTGAAAGAAAAAAAAAGGAGCTGTTCTGCCAATTCCAAGATAAGTAATACACAGGAAAGAAAAGGCTTCCTTCCAAAAAGGAAAAATAGATTATAAAAATAGGGAGGAGATTTTGCTATACTATACCTGGAATACCGTGAACAGTTTTGGGTCCGTTTATCAGAGGAAAGACAGATTGAGGCAGACCAGAGAAGGTACACTCAGCTGATCCCGGGTATGGAAAGGCTGTCCCTTGAGGAGAGGTTGGGCCTGGACTCATTGGGCGTTTAGGAGGAGAGGTGACCTTATTGAAACATCCAAGATTCCCTGGGGGACTTGACAGGGGGGATGCAGAGAGGTTGTTTCCCCTTGTGGGAGAGAGTCTAGGACCAGAGGGTACAATCCCAGAATAAGGGGTCACCCATTGCAGACAGAGATGAGGAGGAATTTCTTCTCTGAGGGGAGTGAGTCTGTGGAATTCTTTCCCACAGAGGGCTGTCGGAGCTGGGTCAGTGAGTATATTCAAGGCTGAGACAGAGGGATGTTTAATCAGGAAGGGGAATGGAGGGGTGATGGGGAAAAGGCAGGAGTGTGGGAGTTGGGGGGTAACAGAGCAGCCATGACATCATTGAATGCAGGAGCAAACTCGATGGGCTGAATGGCCGACTGCTGTTCCTATGTCTTATGGCTTTATAGTTCTAAAGGGTCACTGGACTCGACATTAACTCAATTTCTCTCTTCCCCAGATGCTGTCAGACCTGCTGAGTTTCTTCAGATGTTCTTGGAGTATGAACAAGTGTCAACTTGTCGTCCGAGTTCAGATTTGGGCCGGCAGTTCCAAAGTGAAAACGGAGCACCTATCTTCCTTTTCCCATCAATATCACCTCCTTCCCCAAAGTAGTCCCAACAGAAAGACAATTGTAGCATGGAGCTCAAAAAAAAAGGTGGTGTCATGGTGCATGTCTGTGTGCACGTGTATATGCCAGTCTCTGTAATAGATAGTATTGCCCAACTCTGGCCTGGGTTTGTGCTACAAATTGCATTTTGGGAAGGCAAAGGAGTACCCAGCGAATGGTTGGATCCAAGGAAGAGTAAAAAAAATTGGTGTAACATCAGTGGTCACATCCATAGGAAGTGAAAGGTGGGTTAAGGCAGCATATAGGATACTTGCAGGTATTAGTCAAGACAGTGGAGCAGGGAGGTTATGATGGAGCTTCTTTTTCAAGATTACTTAGTGTGGAAACAGGCCCTTCAGCCCAACAAGTCCACACCAACCCACCGAAGTGCAACCCACCCATACCCCTACATTTACCCCTTACCTAACACTACAGGCAATTTAGCATGGCCAATTCACCTGACCCGCACATCTTTGGACTGTGGGAGGAAACCGGAGCACCCGGAGGAAACCCACACAGACACGGGGAGAACGTGCAAACTCCACACAGTCAGTCGCCTGAGGCGGGAATTGAACCCAGGTCTCTGGCGCTGTGAGGCAGCAGTGCTAATAGACCCCAGCTTGAGTACTGTGTGCAATTCTGGCCACCACACCATAGAAATGATTGGGGGGGGGGGGGGGGGGGGGTAGAAAGGTGCAGAGATTCACCAGGATGTTGCCTGGGATGGAGCATTTCAGCGCTGGATACACTGGGGTGGTTTTCCTTGAAGCAGAGAAGGTGGAGGGGGAACCTGCTGGGGATGTACAAATACTGAAGGGCAGAAAGACAGAATAGACAGGGAGAAACCTCTCCCTTTAGCAGAGGGGTCAATGACCAGGAGGCATAGTTTTAAGGTCAGGAGCAGGAGATTGAGAGCAGAAATATTTTGACGAGCTCTTGAAATGCTCTAGCATACAAGGCTCTGGGTCAAGTGCTGGAAGATGGGAACGGATTGGATGACTGCAACAGACGCAATGGGCCGAAGGGCCTCTTCCCCTGCTGTAAAAATTCTGACTAGTTGAAAGTAAAGAAATTAAAAAAAAAACAAATCTGAGCCTTCTGGAAACTCTTCCTTTTTAAAAACAATAAAGGCATGTTTATCAACACAGCATTGTGGTGACCCAGGACTCACTGGCCAGGGTCACAAAACACCACCCCACCAAAAAAAAGGGCACTTTTTGGGCAAAGTGCCCAGGGGGCACAGGCACTTCAAAAACATAAGGGGGGGGGGCGACAGGAGGTTCAAAAAGGAACTGAACCCAGAAAAATAAAATTTTAAAAAAATTGCATCAGTGCTGATCATTCTCACTCAGTTAGAAAGCAGGGGTCACACCGGGACACAGTCCAAACACAGGGTCACCCAATGCCCACGGGGGGAAGCGGGCGTTGTGGTGATGAGGTGTTCATGTCAGTAATGACTGGGAGCCACCAATTAAACACCTCATCTCAGAAAATACCCCCCGCCCTCCCTTTGCCTCTGACAATAAACATCCGACTCCCCCTCCCCCGCACTGGATTTACACAGAACTGGTGACGTGTGGGGGAAACAATTAAAGTGAAGGGGGGGGGAAAGAGAGAGAGATTCATTGTGATTTGGGACTTCAGTGACTTATTCAGCAGGGCCAAGACAAAGGCCCCTGTAGGAAGAAAATACCTGTCGTTTATGTGTGCGCGCATGGGTGGGAGGAGGGAAAACAAGATGGATTGTTTCAACCAGTCGCAACAATTGAGACAAAGCATCAGTGAAAATGGAAGCGAAATGGAGAGAGAGAGAGAGAGAGAGAGATCACACACATGCACAATGCGGGTGGCTGGCCATAAGAAATTAGGTCTAAATCCAAGCGGTTCACTGGCTCCTCTTATTTTTGGCAAATCTCTCGAGGTGCCAGCCCCCCCCCCCCTTTGTAAACAACATTGTATCCGATTCCGGGCGCCATGTTGCGAGAACAGAGATGTAAATAAACATTTTAGACGCCTTCTGTTTTCTTTAGCAACACCACCCGCCTCCTCTCTCAAAACCAAACAGGACCCGGGCGCCGTCCTCTTCCTTCCCCCTCACAGCAGGTGAACTCCCCGAGAGAACTTACCGGCGCCGGTGTGGACGTTGAAGAGGAAAAAAACCGCATAGAACGGGTAGCCTTTAGCCATTCCTGCAGCTTGCCATCGCCCGGGAGATGCGGCGTGGGTGAAACTGACTAGAGGATAGGGAGAGGGGGGTTGAAATTAACCAACTACGGGGCCGCCTCACAGAGTGAAATCTACAAGAAGGGATCACTCCGCCTTCTCACCGATGCAATTCACAAATAACCAGCCCCCAGGAGGGGAGGGGCCCTTCGGCTTTGACCTTTTTTTTACTCTAGCTGTACATTGTAACCCTTCCGCTCCCGCGGCGTGCTCAATGTTGACAAGATGCTGCGGAGAGACCTCAACAGGGGCGTGCATTCACCTCTCCGAGCCCTTTGCAGTCGCCCTGGTCCTGACACAAATCAAAAGACGCCGATCTGGGGTCTTCTTCCCGGCCTCAGGTCCGACCCACTCCAGAGATGTGTAAAAATATCTCTAACCTACAAAAGGAATGTGGACAGAGAGAAACTAAGAGTTAAAAATTCCACATGAATGACCTATCGGAACAAATAAACACCTCCCCTCTCCCCGCCCGTCCCATCGTGAGGTCAAAGCTTTCTCAAGAGGGTTGTGCTACTGAGACTTTATAAAGCTCTGGTTAGGCCCCATTTGGAGTACTGTGTCCAGTTTTGGTCCCCACACCTCAGGAAGGACACACTGGCACTGGAGCGTGTCCAGCAGAGATTTACACGGATGATCCCTGGAATGGTTGGTCTAACATACGAGGAACGGCTGAGGATACTGGGATTGTATTCATTGGAGTTTAGAAGATTAAGGGGAGACTTAATAGAAACGTACAAGATAATACATGGCTTGGAAAAGGTGGACGCTAGGAAATTGTTTCCATTAGGCGAGGAGACGAGGACCCGTGGACACAGCCTTAGAATTAGAGGGGGTCAATTCAGAACAGAAATGCGGAGACATTTCTTCAGCCAGAGAGTGGTGGGCCTGTGGAATTCATTGCCGCAGAGTGCAGTGGAGGCTGGGACGCTAAATGTCTTCAAGGCAGAGATTGATAAATGCTTGATGTCACGAGGAATTAAGGGCTACGGGGAGAATGCAGGTAAGTGGAGTTGAAATGCCCATCAGCCATGATTGAATGGCAGAGTGGACTTGATGGGCCGAATGGCCTTACTTCCACTCCTATGTCTTATGGTCTAAAGCTGGGGATGTTCTCAGCCCCAGGACATCTCTGCAGGAGTCCCTCAGGGTAGTGTCCCAGGCCCAACCATCTTCAGCTGCTTCATCAATGACCTTCCCTCTGTCATAAGGTCCGAAGTGGGGGGTGTTTGCATAATGATCAGCACCATTCACAAACTCCGCAATCCACACTCCAATGCAACAAGATCTGGGCAATATTCAGGCTTGACCTGACAAGTGGCAAGTCCCATTCACACCACATGAATGTCAGGCAATAGCCAGCTCCAATAGCTCCACCCAGACAGTCCCCCAAGTCTAGAATTGAACCCAGGTCCCTGGTACTGTGAGGTACCACACCACCCCTAGAAGGACAAGGGCAGCAGATAAATGGGAACACCAAGTTCCCCTCTGAGCCCCTCACCATCCTGATTTGGAAATATATCACCGTTCCTTCAGTGTCCCTGGGTCAAACCCCTGGAATTCCCCTCCCTAGCATCATCCTTAAATGCCCTTGAGCTGAGTTGCTTGCTGATTTCAGAGACGACCACATCGCTGTGGGGTCTTGAGTCATATGTGGGCCAGACCAGGTAAGGACAGCAGATTTCCTTCTCAAAAGGGAACCAGATAGGCTCTTACAACAACAGATAGTTGTCATGGTCGCCAACACTGAGTCTTTCAATCCCAGATGTTGTCACTGAGGTTAAACTCCACCAGCCGCTGTTGTGGGATTTGAACCTGTGTGCCCCAAGTATAAAGCAGTGTTTCCCACAATCGGGGTCTGAGCGCCCGAGCTGAAAACACAGGGTCACAGTCAGAGCGTTTGCTGCCCATGAGCCTGAGGTTGCAATGAGCAAGCTTGAGCAGCTGTTCCGCTGTCCTCCCAGTCTCTCTGAGATCCCTCAGGGGATCCCGACAGCTTTCAGGCCTCAAAGCGGGGACACAGTAGGAAAAGGGGACAGGGAGCACTGCATTAGCATTCGCCCCTGGCTTACTAATGCAGGGGGCACTGCCACTGCACCCACCTATACACACTTCCCCGATTAAAAATCTAATCATCTCAGTCTTGAATTCCTGATTTGCTGTTGGAAAGGAAAGCATTTCCTGATTTCAATCCGAACAATGGGCGCGCTCCCGTTTTTGACTCCTTGAGTCGTTTCCCTGCATCTCTCCCAGTGAAAACTGGGAATGGCTGAAGCACCTCCATCAGCTCAGCCAGCCAGCCATATTCAACACTAGAGGATGGTGCAGCCATTGGCCCCATCGTTTCTGTGCTGGAAAACCAGTCAGGTTGATGCAGGTTGGTCACGGCTCTTTCCCATATTGTGGTGATTGGAGGGGGAGAGGGGAATACACAGTAGGGTCTATCCTTGAAAGCCCAATGAAAAGGAAGGGGAAGGGGCCCACCCAACGTCTAATGATGGAAACGTGTCTCCGTGCACATTTCTTCCACGCCAACTGAAGCACGAAGAAAGACTTCAGTGAAAGAATCCTCCAGCCTCCATGCATGGTAGACGTCCCCACAAACCTCACACCCCCAAATCGTTGGATTGTAGACTCATTCACGTTGACATTTGGCCCACTGGGATGCACAAGTCAACAAAGGTCGGATCATCCCAGTCCCAGTTTCCAGCTCTTAGCCCATATCCTTGGAGGCTATGGCAATGCAAGTGAATGTCTAAATACTGCTGAAATGTTTGATTAGATTAATTAAGAGTGTGGAACCAGGCCCTTCGGCCCAACAGGTCCACACCAACCCGCCCCCCACCCCCCTTACATTTACCCCTTCACCTAACACGATGGGCAATTTAGCACGGCCAATTCACCCAACCTGCACATCTTTGGACTGTGGGAGCAAACCCATGGGGAGAATGTGCAAACTCTACACAGACAGTTGTCTGAGGCAGGAATTGAACCCAGGTCCCTGGTGCTGTGAGGCAGCACTGCTAACCGCCGTGCCGCCCACTACAAGAGCCTCTCCGTCATCTGTCTGTTCAGGCAGTGAGTTCCCCCGAAACCAATTCTTGCCAACTCTTCCCTTCACCTTCAAAGTTAAATGGATGCCCCACCCTGGTTATTGACCCTTCTGCTAATGGGACTGATGCTTTCCCATCCACCCCACCTCTGCAGTTGGCTTACTGAATTGGCACTGTGGTATGATCCAGGGTTGTGAAAGAGGATAAACATTTTGGTTTTATTGTTAGACTCGTAACCCAGAGGTCCAGGTATGTTCCGGGGACCCGGCAGATGGTGGAATTGGAATGCAAAAAAACCTGGAACTAAGAGTCGAATGATGACCACAAATCCATAGTCCGAAAACCCCACCTGGTTTAATAGTGCCCTTTAGGGAAGGAAACTGCTCTCCTTACCTGGTCTGAACTGGATGTGACTCCAGACCCACAGCCAATGGGGTTGACTCTTAGCTGTCCTCTGGGCAATTAGGGATGGGCAGTAGATGTTGGCCTGGTCAGGGATGCCCACATCCTATGAATAAATTAACGATAAGTCTTTTTTCCTTCTTAATATTGAAATTAGATTAGATTACTTACAGTGTGGAAACAGGCCCTTCAGCCCAACCAGTCCACACCGACCCGCAACCCACCCATACCCCTTATCTAACACTCAGGGCAATTTAGCATGGCCAATTCACCTAACCTGCACATCTTTGGACTTTGAGAGGAAACGGGAGCACCCGGAGGACACCCACGCAGACACGGGGAGAACGTGCAAACTCCACACAGTCAGTCATCTGAGGCGGGAATTGAACCCGGGTCTCTGGCGCTGTGTGGCAGCAGTGCTAACCACTGTGCCACCCCAAAATGTGGTAGCCAAACCTGCCCACAGGGAGCTCCTATCAACAACAATCTGATAATGGCCCAGAGAATTGGTCTTGTGACGTCAGTCGAAGTGGTAAGTATTAGTTGGGAATGTCATAACCTTCAATAATCGTGACTTGGGATCATCTACGTCCCGCTAAGAGACCAGACGGGCCCTCATTGGAAGGGCAATTAGCAGTGTGGCATCATCAGCCCAGATTACTTTCTCAAGTCTTTAGTCTGGAGCTTACTCTGTCGAATCTGAGATGTTACTGAACAATGGCGCAGAAGCAGGAAAGCCAGCAAGTGCTGGGGAAGCTCAGCAGGTCTGACAGCATGTGTGCAGAGATTAGATCGAGATTTAGGTTGAGGTTTTATTGTCATGTGTACTCAAGTGCAAGAGTACAGGGAGAAGTGTACACAGCACTATCTCAGGCACAAAATCTTAGTTACCGACACAGAGTTCATGCCTCCAGTCCGGCGACCCTCATTCAGAGCTGAATAATGCTGCGGCCAAGGGACCAACTGTAAAATCCTGATGAACTAACTCGGCAATGACCGGCTCTGGGAGTTTCACTGGCTGCCAGGCTTTCTGACCTTGCCTCTCAATGGCAACCTGGGTCAAGGATGTTATCGGGCTCTGCTGCATTGTCCTTGGCACTGTGTGGGCTTGAACACAAACAAGCTGTAACCACGGGAGACCGGCAGTGCCTGAAGGGGAGAAGGTAGAGCAGAAACATGTGAGAACAGGGTGAATGAACAAAAGGACAAATTATAATACACAAACTCTCACATATCCATACACCCATGTATATTGATACACACATGTACACACTCATTCAGATATACATGCATACACAAATGTATATACATATACACGCTCGGATATACTCACCTACACACACTTACACATATCCACAATCGCACAGACATGTATGCACTCACATGTATGTATTTCAGATGTTAATTTTAAGTCTGAGGTGCATTTTTTTTTGTTGTTAAGCTCAGGTATTAATGGATATGGGCCAAAGGCAGGCCGATGTAATTTGAACAAAGTACAGGAACAGGCCCTTCGGCCCTCCAAGCCTGCGCTGATCCGGATCCTCTATCTCAACCTGTTGCCTATTTTCTAAGGATTTGTATCCCTCTGTTCCCTGCCCATTCATGTATCTGTCTAGATACATCTTAAATGACACTATTGTGCCCACCTCTACCACCTCCACTGGCAACACGTTCCAGGCACCCATCACCATCTGCATAAAAAACATTCCATGCATATCTCTCTTCAACTGTTCCATCTCACCTTGAACTTGTGACCCCTAGTAATTGAGTCCCCCACTCTGGGAAAAAGCTTCTTGCTATCCATCCTGTCTATACCTCTCATGATTTTGTAGACCTCAACCAGGTCCCCCCTCAACCTCCTCCTTTCTAACGAAAATAATCCTAAACTACTCAATCTCTCTTCATTTATTCAAATCATCCTCCATACCAGGTAACATCCTGGTGAACCTCCTCTGCACCCTCTCCAAAGCATCCACATCCTTTTGGTAATGTGGCGACCAGAACTGTACGCAGTATTCCAAATGTGGCTGAACCAAAGCCCTATACAACTGTAACATGACCCGCCAACTCTTGTACTCAATACCCCGTCCGATGAAGGCATGCCGCATGCCTTCTTGACCACTCTATCGACCTGCGTTGTTCCTTGAAGGTGGCAATGGATCTGAACACCCAGATCTCTCTGTACATCAATTTTCCTCCAGGCTTTTCTATTTGCGGTCTAGTTTGCTTGGGAATTGGATCTTCCAAAATGCATCACCTCACATTTGCCCAGATTGAATTCCATCTGCCATTTCTCTGCCCATCTCTCCCATCTATCTATATTCTGCTGCACTCTCTGACAGTCCCTTCACTATCTGCCCCTACACCAATCTTAGTGTCATCTGAAAACTTGCTAATCAGTCCACCTATGCCTTCATCCAGATCATTTATGTGTATCACAAACAATAGTGGTCCCAGCAAGGATCTCTACGGAACACCACTGGTCACAGGTCTCCATTTTGAGAAACTCCCTTCCAGTCCAACTCTCGGCCTCCTGTTACCCAGCTAGTTCTCTATCTGTCTAGCTAATACCCCCTGGACCCCACGCAACTTCACTTTCTCCATCAGCCTACCATGGGGACCCTTATCAAATGCCTTACTGAAGCCCATGTATATGACATCTACAGCTCTTCCCTCATCAATCAACTCTGTCACTTCCTCAAAGAATTCTATTAAGTTGGTAAGATATGACCTTCCCCGCACAAAACCATGCTGCCTATCACTGATAAGCCCATTTTCTTCCAAATGTAAATAGGTCCTATCCCTCAGTATCTTCTCCAGCAGCTTCCCTACCACTGACGTCAGGCACACCGGTCTATAATTACCTGGATTATCCGTGTTACTCTTCTTAAACAAGGGGACAACATTAACAATTCTCCAGTCCTCTGGGACCTCACCCGTGTTCAAGGATGCTGCAAAGATACCTGTTAAGGCCCCAGCTATTTCCTCTCTCGCTTCCCTCAGTAACCTGGCATTAATCCCATCCAAACCTGGGAACCTGTCCACCTTATGTTCTAAAATGCCTTTTAGAACACCTAACACTTCCTCCCTCCTTCTGTCGACTTGACCTAGAGTAATCAAACATTTATCCCTAAATTCAACATCCATCATGACCCTCTCCTCAAGGCAAAGTACTCATTAAGAATCTCACCCATTTTCTCTGACTCCACGCATAACTTCTTCCCTTTGTCCAGTTACCCTTAGGCCACGGATCAGCCATGTTCTCATTGAATGGAGTAGAGGGACCAGTGTTGGACTGGGGTGGGCAAGGTCAGAAGTCACACGATACCAGGTTGTAGTCCAACAGGTTTATTGGAAATCACAAGCTTTTGGAGCGCTGCCCCTTCATCAGGCAAAGGAGCAGCACCCCAAAAGCTTGTGATTCCAACTAAACCTGTTGAACTATAACCTTGTGTCGTGTGACTTCTGTCTTTTGAATGGAGGAACAGGTTTGAGGGGCTGAATGGCCTACTGCTGTTCCTATATGTGTATATATACAGTATATGCACCCACAGATATGCAGTCATGTTGACACACTCCGGCAGATACACATGGTTATCTGCACTGGGGAGGGATATGCCACTCGGGTATACACTCCTACACACGTGCACGTTTGTGTTCACAGACATACAGGCACTCACACCCAAAGAAACATGCAAGCATTCAAAAGCTAACATCACTCACATTTTTGCAGCAGTTTAACATAATCAGACATCTCAAGGCACTTTGCTGGCACTTAGGGAGATAATAGAGCAGATGATCAAAAGCTTTGTCAAAGAGGTAGGTTTTAAAGTGAATTTTAAAGGTGAAAGAGAGAGGGGATGGTGAGGTTTAAGGAGAGGTCCCCACAGTTTAGGGGCTCGACAGCTGAAGACATGATGGCTGATACTGGAGCTATTAAGATGAGGGCTGCACAAGGGGATGGCACGGTGGCACAGTGGTTAGCACTGCTGCCCGACAGCGCCAGGGACCCGGATTCAATTCCAGCCTCGGGTGACCGTCTGCGTGGAGTTTGCACATTCTCCCCGTGTCTGTGTGGGTTTCCTCCGGGTGCTCTGATTCCCTCCAACAACGTGCAGGTTGGGGTGGATTAGCCTTGCTAAATTGTGCAGGCGAGGCGGATTAGCCGTGGGAAATGCAAGGTTTTTGAGGGGTGGGGGGTGGAGAACGCTCTTTGGAGGGTCAGTGTGGTCTCGATGGGCTGAATGGCCATCAAAGAGGTGAGATGTCAAGTAATTTGGAAGCTGTTGTGAGAGATGTGAGCTAAGGACTGCTAATACCATGGGATAAAGCAGGCACTCTTCCTGCAGTCATACGCTCTCTTTCTCTCCCTCATGGAGACAACTTTACAAATTCTCTCATAAATGCCCTTCCAGTCAACACTGCTGTGACTTTATTGTACTCCACACCTTGTGGAGTAATAGCCAGGTAATGAAACGTCTGGATATCAAACGTACAGCCCAGCGAGCAAACCTACACCCTACACCTTGTAAATTTTCCGGATTTCAAAGACTTCATTGCCAGGAAGATGGGATTGATTTCTGTGGTCCTGTGACGTTCATTAAATGAGTCCGGGCTCCGTGCCATGCCAGTTTGAAAGGAGTGCTTCTGTTTTCACGCCAATAAGCTTCGCCAGGTCTGGGAAATGAAATGGACATCTGGGAGAAGACAAATGCTGAACAGCCCTTTGTACCCTATGAAAATACCAGTTCACGTGTTTGGGCTTAAGACTGTGTCAGGATACTCCAACCCACCGCTCTCCTCCCTCAGAGATATGAGTGCTACCAGGAGAGCTGAAGCATCATTCAGTAAGGTCAATTTAACATTAATTCTGGTCACTACATTACAGGAAAGATGTGGAGGCTAAGAAGGGGGTGTGGAAGGGGTTTAGTTTAGATTAGATTCCCTACAGTGTGGAAACAGGCCCTTCGGCCCAACAAGTCCACACCGGCCTTCCAAAGAGCGACCCACCCAGACCCATTCACCCCCTGACTAATGCACCTAACACTACGGGCAATTTACAACGGCCAATCCACCCTGACCTGCACATCTTTGGACAGTGGGAGGAAACCGGAGCACCCGGAGGAAACCCACACAGACACGGGGAGAATGTGCAAACTCCACACAGCCAGTTGCCTGAGGCAGGAATTGAACCTGAGCCCCTTGAGCTGTGAGGCAGCAGTGCTAACCACTGTGCCACCGTGCTGCCCAAGAGGGGCTGAGCTATAAGGAGAGGCTAGAAAAACCCAGGGTTGTTTTCTCTGGAGCAGCAGAGGCTGAGGGGGAGACTCGATAGAAGTCTACAAAATGACGAGATGCATAGATAGGGTTAAGAGGCAGAATTTTTTTCCCAGAGACGAAATGGCGAAAGCTAGGGGGCATGCATTTGAGATGAGGAGGGAAGAGTTCAAAGGAGATGTGAGGGGCAGATTGTTTTTAAAATAGAGAGTGGTAGGAGTCCGGAACGGGCTGCCATGGGTGCTGGTGGAGGCAGGCATGACAGGGACTTTTAAGAGGCTTTTAGATAAACACATGAACATTCAGGGGATACAGTCATATGGGCCAAGGGTAGGCAGAGGGGATTAGTTTAATTTGGCGTCATGTTCAGCTCAACGTAGTAGGCCAAAGGGCCCCTTCCTGTGCTGTACTGTTCAATGTTCTAATATTTGGACAAGAAAGGGACAAATCTCACCAATTACTTGGGGTTTTAGCCTCCCTGTCCTTTCCTGTATCATTGCCGAGTTGTTTAGATCCACTTACAGTGCCCATTCCCGATGGGACAAACCTCAGCCCGCACACAAATCTGACCAGGTGCCAGGGCATATTCCCAACAGACAAACAATACCGATGGCGGGCCAGACAGGAAGTGTTTGAGGATCTGTCCGCACCACGGTGAATCCATTTCCAGGGAAACGTTAGGTGCGGTGGGGACAAAGGGAGCCAGTCTTGTGAGGTAGCATGCATTCCAGATTGTAAACTCAGCAGGTTTCGCAATGCCACAAATTGTTGTCAGAGTCGATCCCTAAATAGTTTGACCTTGATGCTGCAATCCACTGGAAAGCCCAGGATTCCACCAATCCCATCAATGATGAGTCAGCTCCTCATAACGTAACAGCCGTATCTTTCCCGATAAGACAGGCGGGGTGTTAATGAAAGGCTGGTAGCTCCTGAATACAGATAAAACACATCCACCATTGCCAGGGGGAACATAGTGACCCAGTCACTTGGAGCCCAATAACCAAGGCCTGGGCCTGTCTTTGGGAATTGGGGCCTATGATTCCTGTCCCAGCCTCTGAATTAGAATCCAGAGGCCCTAGGCCAACAAGGGTTGGAATCCTGCTGTGGCAGATGGTGAAATTTGAATTCAGTCACTTAAACAAAAACCTGTAAATAAAACAAAAAGGCCCTTTCTTGTCCAAATCAGGAAAAACCCTGTCTGGGTAACCTTTTTCTCTCTATTTTATTTGTACCTAAGATTTTGTCGCGATTGGAACCAGGTGGATCTTGTTGATTATGAGGTTCTTGACTGGGGGTTGCAATCTGGAAAGCCCTGACTGACTAACGTGCCCAGACAACACTGTCTGAGTTGTGGCATTCTGTATTCGCAGTTTCTAATGTAGCCCTGACCTGGCGTGAATAATGTATGTTTGTGTTCCAATGGAGCATAACTGTCATGTAAGTGTGCAATATGAATTAAATTATTAAAGCACTCCAGTATTTTAAAAGCAACATAACCAGGGGAGTTTTGGAATCTCCTCAGTTCAGGGGCCTGATTCTGAATTGGCTGACCACAGCCAGTATACTATATACGAGTAAGTAACGAGTCGCTTGATGATGGGAACCTGCCTCTCGGTGGTGATGAGAGTGGGATAGTACATGCCTGAAGAACATTTGCTTGCGATAGCCAGTTGAGGTAAGCAGTTCTGGCATTATGCCTTTGTTTGACTTGTTTGATCCTGCTGTTGAAGACTGAGCCCAGGATGTGGAAAGAATGCGATATTGTTTCTGGGCAAAATAACTCTGGGACAGGTAAAAAGCAACGAGTAATCCTGCTGCCTGCTGGTGGACCTGCAGCATTTTCAATGATCGCTTTCGCAGAGAAACCAGACGCTAAGAACGTCCAAGAGTTGGTTAAGGAATATGACAACCCCAAACCACCTCAAATCCTGAGACACTGTGGGTTTTATTCGGCTGTTAGAGAACTAGGGGGAATCTGTATTGGGAAATTCGACAAGTTTGAGACGATTGGCTGAGGTATGTGATTTTGGGTTAACCCTGACGTTCGCTATGTGGGATAAATGATGTAACCATGCAGAAGCGCCGACTAACTGAAGCCCAACTAGATTTCAAACAGGCCCTCCAACTGGCTTTCTCATTAGAAAATGCACCAAGTGGAACGTGGCAGCTACAGGCCATCCCAGTGGACGTGGACTCCCTCACCTGTTGGACTGAGCTTGGGGAGCACCACTTGAATGCAGGCAATCGCTGAGCCTTCTGCAAGGTATATCTGAAGCAGGGGGACCTTAGGCCAGCCCACAGCAGGACCCCACAACAAAGCCAAGCCTTGGCCCAAGTGGCTAAACAGTTCTTCAGGAGCTGGGCCGGTGAGCCATTGGAGTTGCTGCGGTATTTGGACTCGAGACAGCAGAGGAGGCCTGACTTGGGGAAGAAAACTCGTAGGCCGGTACCCAGGAGAGTGCACACCCTGGAAAGTCCCCCTACGTGTGGGTTCGAACAAATAAGTTGCTTAGTGACGGCCAAATTGGAACCGATTCAAATTAAAGTTTCGTTAAATGATCACCCAGTTCTGATGGAGGTTGATACCAGTGACGCTGTCTCTGTGGTTGCAGAACTGGTCTTGAACAAGATTCACTTGGGACTCCAACCCTTAAGTTTGCTCAAGACCTCAGTCAGACTGAGAACGTACACTGAGGAACCGTTGCAGATTAAGAGTAGGACTTTGGTTCCAGTCTCCTGTGATGGGAGTAAAAGGCTTCGGCCCAGCCTATTGGGGTGGAATTGGTCGAGAAAGATTCACCTCAACATTTTTCAATTGGAAAAGGGCTGTCTGAGTGAACTCCTCGTGCAAGACCCAGGGGTATTTCAGGAAGGGCTTGGAGCTATCAAAAGGGCCAACATCAGTTTTCACATTGACCAGGAAGTGAACCCGAGATTTCGCAAGGCCCTCCCGGTGCCAATTGCCTTGCGGGCAAAAGGAGTGGCTGGAGCGCGGAGGAATCATCCAACCAGCTGGCAGAATGGGCAGCGGCAGTCACCCTGATCGTGAAGCCGATGGCTCAGTTTGCTGGTTGTGGGGATTTTAAACCAATGGTAAAGCCCTCCTCCCAGCTGGTTAATACCCCAGCCCTCACAGTGGACTGCTCCACAACTGGACATGAGCCACACCTGCCTGCAATTGCGACTGGAGGGGGAGCCCCAGGAATATGCTACAATTAATAGCCATAAGGGTTTGCACCGACATACCCAAGATGGCCATTTGGGGGATCATCAGACCACGGGGAACATTTTACAAGGGCTCCCCTAGGTGGCCGTTTATCTGGATGACGTACTAATAACAGGGAAGACCAATAAAGAGAACTTGGGACATCGCCCTTAAGTGTTTCTCCCAGGTGCCTTTAGAAGGGAAAAATGTATGTTCCAGGTGACCCAACTGACCTACTTGGGTTACAGGGTCAACAAGACCAGGTTACACCCATTGGAAGAGAAGGAGAGGTGAGTCGCCCCAGCTGTACTGGAGCACAGGCCTTTCCTTGGGTTAGTGAATTATTACAGAAAAAATTAATACATAACCTGGCCTCCACCTTGGCACCATTACACCTGCTGTTGAGAAAGGGTCAGCTTTAGAAGAAGTAGCCAAAAAGTGGCCTTTAGGGAAGTGAGAAAGCAGCTGTCATTGTCGAAGGCGTTGGGCACAGTCCGAGGTAGTGCTGACATGCGATGCCTCCCTGTACAATATCGGGACAGTGTTAGATCACTGTTGGCCCAATGGAGAGGAATGCCCGATAGCATATACTTCCTGGACCTTGGTTAACGCCGAATGCAAACATGCCCAGATAGAGAAGGAAGGTTTGGTGGCCATCTTAGGTGTGAGGAATGTTCCACCAACGGATTTGTCGTCGTGACCAATCACAGAGTCCTGCTAGGGCTACCGAAAGAAGACCAGATGCTGCCACACATGTACATGTTAGAACACCATCCAGGAAACCAAGCGGTTCGTGCGGAAGCCTTGAGCCACCTCTCCTTGGCAGATAGTCCATCTGGTGGTGCCTTCCATGGAAGAGTCCGTTTTGGTTATAAACGCCTGGGCACCTTTCTGGTCACCACCGACAATATCCGACTGTGGACACAAAGATCCTGTGCTGGTGAAACGAAAACAGCTGGGGGTAATGGGGGAAACAGATTGGCCATCGCAACCGGAATTGGAACCTTCCTGTGACCCGGCGAGTCCAGACACACCGTAGAGGACAGTATATTACTGTGGGAGACACAGGCCATTGTCCTGAGTAAACGGTCCTGCCAGATACTGGCCAAACCTCACCAAGGGCTTCCAAAGTGAAGATGCTGGCAAGAAGCTATATCTGGTGGCCAGGATTGGCTGCCGACATAGCTGCACTGGTGGGGCAGTGCCCAGAGTGCCAACAAGGACAATAATCACCACCAACGGGGCCCCCACTTTTGTGGGAATGGCTGGGAAATCCCTGGACTCAGTTATATGTTGACTATGCTGGTCCTCTCATGGGCTCGACGTTCCTGATCATTTGTGGGCACCCATTCAAAGTGGTTGGACGTGCAGAAAGTTCATTCAGCAAACTCCAGGATGACACTGCGCCCATCGTTCACGATATGCAGTCTCCTGGAAGTATTGGTCACGGACAATGGGATGTCATTTACCAGCAGCGAATCCGAATACTTCCTAAAGTCCAAAAGCATACGGTACATAAGGACAGCTCCATACCAGCCATCGTCCAATGATCTAGCAGAAAGGGCGGTCCAAAAGTTGAAGGCAGGCTAAAAGAAGCAGCCTACAGCATGACTCCATAGCCAACTGTCTCAGTCCCTGTTTAACTATAGGACGACCCTTCACGCAACAACAGGGACAGCTCCAGCAAAGTTGCTGATGGGGAGAAGACTTTGATATTCCCAGACGTGGAGAGGGAGGGTGAAATAGCATCAGGAACACCAATTCTGGGCCTCCTGGGAGTGAGAGGGATGCAGTCTGGTGCAGGATCCATGGGGAAGGTCCTGTATGGGTACGCAGTGAGGGTGACACGAGGTTGGGTCCCATGACTTGCAAGATTGGGTTCGGCAATACAGTCCCGAACGGGCACACGGTTCACCCGAAAACCATTCCCTCTGGGCAATGTGGGACGGGCAATAACCACCCAGGCCCAGCCAGCAACAGGCACATCCCATGTAAGACTTTTTAGAAAAGGTATTGCTGTGGGCTTTTTAGACTCTGTTTGTTTGGTTTTTTTGATCTCGTGTATAGGAAAGAGTGAATGCAATTATTCTAGGGCCCCAGGGACGGTTCAAAACAAACAGGCAGTGACTGGCACTGGCATCTAAACATTCAACATCTATTAGGGAGTTTAACCATTACCCCAGTGTCTGTGAGGGTTTCCTCCAGGTGCTCCGGTTTCCTCCCACAGTCCAGGGATGTGCAGGTTAGGGTGGATTGGCCGTGCTAAATTGTCCCATAGTGCCCAGGGATGTACAGGTTAGGGTGGGATTGGCCATGCTAAATTGTCCCATAGTGCCCAGGGAGGTGCAGGTTAGGGTGGGATTGGTCATGCTAAATTGTCCCATAGTGCCCAGGGATGTGCAGGTTAGGGTGGATTGGCCGTGCTAAATTGTCCCATAGTGCCCAGGGATGTGCAGGCTAGGGTGGATTGGCCATGCTAAATTGTCCCATAGTGCCCAGGGATGTGCAGGTTAGGGTGGATTGGCCATGCTAAATTGTCCCATAGTGCCCAGGGATGTGCAGGCTAGGGTGGATTGGCCATGCTAAATTGTCCCATAGTGTCCAGGGATGTGCAGGTTAGGGTGGATTGGCCATGCTAAATTGTCCCATAGTGCCCAGGGATGTGCAGGTTAGGGTGGATTGGCCATGCTAAATTGTCCCATAGTGCCCAGGGATGTGCAGGTTAGGGTGGATTGGCCATGCTAAATTGTCCCATAGTGTTCAAGAATGTGCATGTGAGGGTGAATTTGCCGTGGGGAGTGCAGGGTTACAGGGATGCTGTAGAGGAGTGGGTCTGGATGGGATGCTTTGTGGAGGGTCAGTGTGGACACAATGGACCAAATGGCCTGTTTTCACACTATAGGGATTCTAGGAAGGCTAAGGACAGTTCCTGTGTGCTGTTTGAAAAGCGAAAGGCCTTTTAATCTGCTGGGATTTGAGCACAGGCTCATGTTTCCTGGAAAAAGATTGTTTGTGAGTGAGCATGGGATGTGTACCTTTACTCTTCAACTGCTGGTTGAATTCATCCTTTCAAGTCGCTAAGTCTTGCCTGATCCACCGTTTTGTACACTCATTGCACCATTTAACTGCTCAGTAAATATGCATTTCACACATGACAGAGTCACAGCGATAGATGGACTTTGCAAGTGAGGTAGTCAGCCTTTGTGGTTGTAACTCTGTCATCTCACCTCGCATTATGGGAGTGATTGATTCTGACGATGTACACCGGTCCAGTTTTGATCTGGGTGGACAGTAAATATCAGAAGGGTATCTGTCCACTTCTCCAAGTTTTCTCTCTCTCTCTCTCTGTCGTAGGGCTGGACCTCCACTGGTTTATGTTCTCACTCCAACACCCTACGAGACCCACTTCCATCCCTATTCCCACCAAACCCCTGAGCAGCTGTCTTCTCTACCCAGTCCTCATGGTGTTACTGATTGTCTCTCCCTATCTTATATCCCCCTTCTCCTGCAGACCTGCCAACATCAATCCCAGCACCCCAATCATTCTCCGCACAACAAAACTACCACTCATCCCTCTGGTTTTGACACAAGGATCGGTGCTGGGCCCACTACTTATTGTCATTTATATAAATGATTTGGATGCGAGCATAAGAGGTACAGTTAATAAGTTTGCAGATGACACCAAAATTGGAGGTGTAGTGGACAGCTAAGAGGGTTACCTCAGATTACAACAGGATCTGGACCAGATGGGCCAATGGGCTGAGAAGTGGCAGATGGAGTTTAATTTAGATAAATGCGAGGTGTTGCATTTTGGGAAAGCAAATCATAGCAGGACTTATACACTTAATAGTAAGGTCCTGGGGAGTGTTGCTGAACACAGAGACCTTGGAGTGCAGGTTCATAGCTCCTTGAAAGTGGAGTCGCAGGTAGATAGGATAGTGAAGGTGTTTGGTATGCTTTCCTTTATTGGTCACAGTGTTAAGTATATGAGTTGGGAGGTCATGTTGCGGTTGTACAGGACATTGGTTAGGCCACTGTTGGAATATTGCGTGCAATTCTGGTCTCCTTCCTATCGGAAGGATGTTGTGAAACTTGAAAGGGTTCAGAAAAGATTTACAAGGATGTTGCCAGGGTTGGAGGGTTTGAGCTAAAGGGAGAGGCTGAACAGGCTGGGCCTGTTTTCCCTGGAGCGTCGGAGGCTGAGGGGGTGACTTTATAGAGGTTTATAAAATCATGAGGGGCATGGATAGGGTAAACAGACAATGTCTTTTCCCTGGGGTTGGGGAATCCAGAACTAAAGGGCATAGGTTTAAGGTGTTAGGGGAAAAGATTTAAAAGGGACCTGAGGGGCAACTTTTTCACACAGAGGGTGGTTCGTGTATGGAATGAGCTGCCAGAGGAAGTGGTGGAGGCTGGTACAATTGCAACATTTAAAAGGCATCTGGATGGGTTTATGAATAGGAAGGGGTTAGAGGGATATGGGCCAGGTGCCGGCAAATGGACTAATTCAGTTTCGGAAATATGATCAGCATGGACGAGTTGGGCCGAAGGGTCTGTTTCCGTGCTGGATGACTCTAAGGCATTCCCATGTTCATCGTTTCACTGCCTACTTCCCCCGTCTTCACCCTCGTGATCTCCGTGCTAACTCCCCAGTCAGTTTAAATCAGTTACACACTCGTTGCTTTGTAATGGACCGTAGTGACATGTCCAGAATGAATTTAAAAATCTAGCCTCCGGGGAGCTGGGATTCCACATTTCACCCATCCTCTGAGAGAAGACAGGATGGATCTCGGCCTTAAAGAAAAGCTGCTATCTCTCCCACAAAAGGAAACACTCTCTGGCTATCGTCTCCGACCCACTGTGTTTCAGTGTTCTCCTCATGGTCTTGCATGGTCCAAAGGATGGCGGTCCAACCCATTTCATGTCAAGCTGAAGTAAGTCCACGGATCCTATCACCCAGTTCCCCTTTATTTCCACGTGCATGTTACAGCTCCTTCAGAGCCAGCTCTCCGAGTGAACTGAAACTCTGACCCTCCTGTTTGTATCTGTCAGCCAGGGCTCCTTGATCGGCCCAGATTAACAGCCCCAATCAGGGAACTCGTATTCTGTGTGGCAGCCCCTGTGACAATCGCGACAGCCTCCTCATAAAATATGCGTGTCAGCTCAGGACTGAATGAGCTGAACCTGGTACAGCTATGACTTGACGTTTTAATGTACCTCAGAATTGTTACAGAACCAAACAAGACCATTCAGCCCCTCGTGCCGTTCACAGCTCCCACCCCTGCCCCCATGCGTGCTGCGCAATGAGACAATTTTTCCAATGGAGCCTGCCTCCACCACACTCTCAGGGACCCAGGCCTAGACAATTCCTGAATCCAGGGAGTTTCGGAAGGGCACAACAGTGGCCTTACCAATTCCCTGACTGAGCCCATTAAACACTTTCGACTGTCTGAACATTCTCTCCATCACCTTCGGGGTGTAACCTCCCGTCGATTTAAGGTGGCTCAGTGGTTAGCACTGCTGCCTCACAGCACTAGGCACAAGGGTTCAATCCCAGCCTTGGGTAACTGTCTGTGTGGAATTTGCACATTCTCCCCGTGTCTGCGTGGGTTTGCTCCGGGTGCTCCGGTTTCCTCCCAAAATCTAAAGATGTACAGGTTAGGATGGATTGGCCATGCTAAATTGCCCCATAGTGCCCAGGGATTAGATTACTTACAGTGTGGAAACAGGCCCTTCGGCCCAACAAGTCTACACCGACCCTCCGAAGAGCAACCCACCCAGACCCATTCCCCTACATTTACCCCTTCACCTAACACTACGGGCATTTTAGCATGGCCACTTCCCCTAACCTGCACGTCTTTGGACTGTGGGAAGAAACCGGAGGAAACCCATGCAGACACGGGGAGAACGTGCAAACTCCACGCAGTCAGTCGCCTGATGTGCAGGTTTGGGTGGATTGGCCATGCTAAATTGTCACATAGTGCCCAGGGATGTACAGGTTAGGGTGGATTGGCCGTGCTAAATTGTCACATAGTGCCCAGGGATGTGCGGGTTAAGGTGGATTAGTCTAGGAGGAAAATACAGGGTTACAGGGATGAGATAAGTCTGGGTGGAATGCTCTTTGAAGGGCCAGGGTAGACGCGATGGGCCGAATGGCCTGCTTCCACGCTGCAGTGATTCAATGATTGAAGTTTTCTTCGTGTCCCTGGCACTTTAACCTCACCCTCTGCTCCCAAATCCGATACCCAGCAAGGATTTAGCAGGTGGCCTCGATTTTCAGTGACAAGGTGAAGGTGGCTCCTTCCTCAGTGTTGCAATCAGTGTAAAAGACCAGGCTGAAGCACTCCAACAATGTGTAAGCCACAGAGTCATTGGGAACGTGGTACTATCAGCGGGAAAGTAAGGCAGAGGCTGGGGCTAATCCATCCAAATCCCCCCCATGGTACATAGTCAAAACACAATGCAATGAAAAGCTGGAATTAAAAGCTAGTTTAATGGTGACCATGACTGGCTATTATGAATTGTTATAAAAACCCACCTGGTTCACTCACACCCTCCAGGGAAGGAAATCTGCTGTCCTTACTTGGGGTAGCCTACATGTAACACCAGAGCCACAGCAATAACGCTTAACTGTCCTCTGAAAGGGCTGAGCAAGCCATTCCATTCAAGGGGCAATTAGGGATGAGCAACACATTCAAGCCTTACCAATGAGAATAAAAACGCTGAGTGGATGATCCATCTCGGCCTCCTCCAGTGATCCCCAGCATTTCAGATACCAGCCTCCAGTCAATCCGATTCACTCCATGTGATATCAGCAACGGTTGGAGACACTGGATACTGCAAAGGCTATGGGCCCTGACAACATTCCAGCAATGGGACTGAAGACTTGGGCTCCAGAACTTGCTGCTCCCCCAGCCAAGCTGTTCCAGTACAGTTATAACACTGGCATCTACCCGACAATGTGGAAAGTTGCCCAGGTGTGTCCTGTACAAAAAAGCAGGACAACTCCAACCCGGCCAATTACCGTCCCCATCGGTCTCCTCTCGATCATCAGGAAAGTGATGGAAGGGGTCACCAACAGGGCTATCAAGCAGCACCTGCCCAGCAATAACCTGCTCCGTGATGCCCAGTTTGGGTCCCACCAGGGTCACTCAGCTCCTGACCTCATTACAGCCTTGGGTCAAACATGGACAAAAGAGCTGAACTCCAGAGGGGAGGGGAGAGGGACAGCCCTTGACATCAAGGCGGCATTCGGCCGAGTGTGGTATCAAGGAGCCCTGGCAAACCTGGAATCAATGGGTATCAGGGGGCAAACTCTCCGCTGGTTGAAGTCATACCTGGCACATAGGAAGATGGTTGTGGTTGTTGGAGGTCAGTCATCTCAGCTCCAGGACATCTCTGCAGGAGTCCCTCAGGGTAGTGTCCTGGGCCCAACCATCTTCAGCTGCTTCATCAATGACCTTCCCCCCATCATAAGGTCAGAAGTGGGGGATGTTCACTGATGATTGTACAGTGTTCAGCACCATTTGCAGCTCCTCAGATACTGAAGCAGTCCCAAATGCAGTAAGACTTGCACAGCATTTAGACTTGGGCTGATTAAAAAGCTAATCATATCTGTGACATACAAGTGCCAGGCAATGACCATCTCCAACAAGAGAGAATCAAACCATTGCCCGTTGATATTCAATGGTGTTCCTGTCACTGAATCTCTAACAACATCCTGGGGGATACCATTGACCAGTAACTCAACTGGACTCACCAGAGTAGGTCAGAGGCTGGGAATCCTGCAGTGAGTAACTCCCCTCCTGACTCCCCAAAGCCTGTCCCACCATCTCCAAGGCACAAGTCAGGAATGTGAGGGAATACTTCCCACTTGCCCCTGGATGGGGGCAGCTCCAACAACACTCAAGAAACTCGACACTATCCAGGACAAAGCAGCCGCTTGATTGGCCCCACATCCACAAACACCCCCTCCTCCCCACCGACGCTCAGTAACAGCAGTGTGTACCATCTACAAGATGCCCTGCAGGAATTCACCATGATGTTTGGACCAAAGGGTCCATTTCCATCCTGTACACCTGTATGAGTGGCATGGTGGCTCAGTGGTTAGCACGGCTGCCTCACAGCACCAGGGTCCCAGGTTCGATTCCAGCCTCGGGTGACTGTCTGTGTGGAGTTTGCACATTCTCCCCTTGTCTGTGTGAGCCCCCTCTGGGTGCTCTCGTTTCCTCCCACAGTCCAGGGATGTGCAAGTTAGGGTGAATTGGCCATGCTAAATTGCCCATAGTGTTCGGGGATGTGTAGGTTAGGTGCATTAGTCAGGGGGAAATGGGGTTCGGATGGGATCCTCTTCAGAGGGTTGGTATGGAATCGTTTCGCCTGTTTCCCAAACTGTAGGGATTCTATAACTGAGAACATAGCACAATGCAAAGCCAAGATGGATCTCTGATGAAGTTTCTTTTAAAAAAAACCAAAGTTTGTCAGAGGGAAAATTTTAAGGTAGGTAAGGCATTCCAGAGTTTTGTCTTTTGATGCACTTACTGGAGTACAGCACTCAGCCAAGTCTAGACTTCTCCTTCAGTGCATTTTAAGAATTACTGGCCTGGGTTATACCACACTCTGACGTCAGAATGACAGGGTGGATGTATATGTGAGGGTGCAAGTGGGATCCAGAAAGAGAATTTACATTAAATTTAATTAAAATAACAAAACAGAAGCAAAAATAAAGCAACTGACACATATTTCTTGCTTTGGATTTCATTTGCTTTATTGTTCCTGTGAAAGTGCAATTAATAAAGTATACTTCAAATATGATGATTATGGGATTAATTAGAATAACATTAATGCAAACAAAATAGATGCGTTTTTATTTTACTTAATCTCTCACTGGCAGCATCACAGAGCACTGAGAATGCACAAGGTGTCTAGAGTGAATTCATTTTCCTCACCAAATCCCACAATAGCCTTTTATTTCCTGCTCCCCATACCTGTGCTGCTGAAGCTGATATTGATCCAGACCCAAAGACTGGGAAGGGCATCACTGCTGAAGCCAATTCTGACACACACACACACAGACATAGACACACGCACACACACATGTACACACACACACACACACACACAGACATAGACACACGCACACTCACATGTACACACACACACTCGCACAGATACACATAGACACACGCACACTCACACACACACACACACACACTTGCACAGATAGGCACACTCACACTTGCACAGATACACACACAGACATAGATACACGTGCACTCACACATACACACATTCACACAGATACACGCACACGCACTCACACACACTCGCAGACACAGATACACGCACGCACTCGCGCACACACACACACGCACTCAGACACAGATACACGCACACGCACTCACACATACACAGATATACACACACACACTCGGACACAGATACACGCACTCTCACACACACACTCACAGACACAGATACACGCACACTCACATACACAGATACACGCAGACGCACTCACACACACTCACAGACACAGATACACGCACACACTCGCGCACACACACACACGCACTCAGACACAGATACACGCACACGCACTCACACATACACAGATACACACACACACACTCAGACACAGATACACGCACTCACACACACACACTCACAGACACAGATACACACACGCACACACAGACACAGATACACTCACACGCACTCACACACACACACAGATACACGCACTCACACACATACACTCACAGACACAGATACACGCACACGCACTCACACTCACAGACACAGATACATGCACACATGCACACACACATCCACACATACGCACACACACACATCCACACATACACACGTACTCACAGACACATGTGCACACACACACACACACAGACACATGCATACACACACACAGGCACAGATACACGCGCACACACACAGACAGTTACACATACGCACACACACTCACACATCCACACACACTGACACAGATACACACGCACACAGACGCGCACGCATATGCACACACACATACATGCAAACACACACAGGCACGCGCGCATATGCATACACACACAGATTGACACACACAGATATACACGCACACACAAATAAACATAGAGATACACAGACACACTCACATATATGCACAGTCATCCACATACAGGCACACGCAGATTCATACTGACCTAAGACACTCACAGAGCCACACACTCACACAGAGGCACACTCACACAGAGACACACTCACATACAAAAACATTCAGACGCCCACACACACTCACAGAAACACACTTTCACAGACACATACAGAGTCACACAGCTACAGGTACACACACATACACAGAGTAACACAGATACACATACACAGGCATATGAGCACACATACATGTGTGCACACATGAACACAAACACATCAACATACACAGACAGACATGTAGCCTTACACACGGATGTGGACACAGACATTAGTGTGCGTACGAACATACACTGGTCAATTCTGACACACACAGGCATATACAGAGAGACTTACTCACAAACAGAGGCACATGTACAACAACAAGATACTGCAAACAGACACATAGAGGTACACAGACTGACGCACACACAGGTGGACACAGACAGACATAGTCACAAAGGCACTGACAAACACACACTGAGGAACTGTCACACACACACACGGACACACTCAAGCATTGATGTACAATGTACTGACTCACCACAGGCACTGTCATAGATAAGGACACACTAGGCACACAGGTACTGAGTTACCACAGGCATTATTATACAGTCATGGACACACATTGGCACTGATACACACACATATGGGGACACACGCACAGACTCATACACACACAATTACATAGAAACACATCGATTCTCTCTCTCACACACACACACACACACACTCTCAATGTGTTGGAATGGACGACACCAGGACCACACCATTCCCCCTAGATGAGCACAGCCAATTCCCAAAACGCCTTGATCCTGACACACCAGCCAGTGCACAGATCTCACTGCGAGGCAGACTCCAGACAGAATTAAAGCCAGCGCTGCAGAAGAGGCAGAAATTGTATGGCAGGTCAGGAAGAGGGTGGGGGGATTGGACAGGGGTTGCGGTAGATGAACTGGCAGCTGCCGTCTGAGAAGGTCTGTCAGACCTCTGCTTGTTGTCGTTGTATTTTTTGGGGGGGACTGAGTTAAGAAGAGCTAGCTGTCTGTTTTGAGTTTGTGCAGCAGGTTGCCTGAACTGGCCAAGGAGCTTAGCGTCTTCTTAATGCGGAGGGCAGTCAGCCGAGCTGTTGGGTTCTGGTACCACGACTCCTTCATCAGCTTGGCCAGGGAGAAGAGAATCTAAAGAAAGCCAGCAAACAAAACCGTGAGCCAAACGACAGCGAAAAAAAAAGGAAGCCAGAAATGAATACATCGCCCTTGGCTTTGTCTGCAGCCAGTCAATGCCTCACTGTCCACAGGACAATCTAACACCATTCGGGAGAGACAATCCAGTAAGATACCACCACCTGGTGGCCACAGGCTGCAACTGCTCCATGACAGTTGACATAGCAGGGTAAAAACTGCAGATGCTGGAAACCAGATTCTGGATCAGTGGTGCTGGAAGAGCACAGCAGTTCAGGCAGCATCCAACGAGCAGCGAAATCGACGTTTCGGGCAAAAGCCCTTCATCAGGAATAAAGACAGTGAGCCTGAAGCGTGGAGAGATAAGCTAGAGGAGGGTGGGGGTGGGGAGAAAGTAGCATAGAGTACAATGGGTGAGTGGAGGAGGGGATGAAGGTGATAGGTCAGGGAGGAGAGGGTGGAGTGGATAGGTGGAAAAGGAGCTAGGCAGGTCGGACAGGTCCGGACAAGTCATGGGGACAGTGCTGAGCTGGAAGTTTGGAACTAGGGTGAGGTGGGGGAAGGGGAAATGAGGAAACTGTTGAAGTCCACATTGATGCCCTGGGGTTGAAGTGTTCCGAGGCGGAAGATGAGGCGTTCTTCCTCCAGGCATCTGGTGGTGAGGGAGCGGTGGTGAAGGAGGCCCAGGACCTCCATGTCCTCAGCAGAGTGGGAGGGGGAGTTGAAATGTTGGGCCACAGGGCAGTGTGGTTGATTGGTGCAGTGTCCCGGAGATGTTCCCTAAAGCGCTCTGCTAGGAGGTTCGCAGTGAAGGAGAGGCTTGCATTTAGATGGCGCCGTTTGCAATTTTAGGACTCTCCAAAGTGCTTTACAGCCAGGGGTGCGCTGTTGTAATGGCGTCACTGCTGCCTGACAGGCCCATTTGGGAACGAACAGGAAACAAAACAAATGACTAGATTATCTGACCCGCAAGCCTTAGTTGATGAGGTCTAATTCAAACAAGGTGAGGGACTCTAAGGCAGGATGGGATTGCCATGGAGGTCCGCCAGACTGAATCCTGGGAGGGTCGGACTGCGCGGGAAGGAGAGGTTGATGAGAATGTGACTATATTCGCTTGGGGTAGCGGAGAATGAAAACGTTTTTACCTGAGGCCAAGAGTACATGGTTCAAGGGGGTTAATCCCGAGCTGTATAAAACACAGGATAGCCTGCAGCGAGAGGACAATTCTGGTGACCACCATGCAGGAAGGACGTGGCCCCACTCGAGAGAGTACTGAGGTGATGTACAAGGGTGCGTCAGGAATGGAGACTGTCAGCAACAAGGCAAGGCTGGGCTCGTTTCCTTCAAACCAGGGAAGGCCGAGAGACAGCTTCATCATGGTGAGGGGCTTGGAGAGGATGGGCTCTTGTGGTGCAGTGGGAGTGGTAATCCTCTGAACAAGCGGATGAGACGCTGTCGTGGAAAAGCACTTGGGCTCTGCATTTGAAGCGTGATAACTCTCAATCCGCCGGGTTAAAAGGTGGAATCTGGCTGGCTGGCCTTCCTCACGGCCACCACAGGTAGGATGGGCCAGGGAGCTTCACCCTGTGCAACTGTTTCAATAACCAAACATCTTGACCACAGTGACTGAGGTTGGCAGACATTGTATATTTGTTGGGTAAGATTATCCACTCATGCAGATAAGGACTTCCTGTGACGTTTTAATTCACTTATGGGATGTGGGTGTCACTGGCTGGGCCCAGCATTTATTGACTGTCCCTAGTTGCCCCCTTGAGAAGGTGGGGGTGAGCTGCCATCTTGAACCGCTGCAGTCCGTGTGCTGTGGGTTGACCCACAATGCCCTGAGGGAGGGAATTCCAGGATTCTGACCCAGTGACACTGAAGGAACGGCGATATATTTCCAAGTCAGGATGGTGAGGGGCTCGGAGGGGAACTTGTAGGGGGTGGTGTTCCCATGTATCTGCTGCCCTTGTCCTTCTCGATGGAAGTGGTGGTGGGTTTGGAAGGTGCTGCCTGAGGATCTTTGGTGAATTCCTGCAGTGCATCTTGTAGATGGTACACACTGCTGTTACTGAGCGTCGGTGGGGGGGAGGGAGGGGATGTTTGTGGATGTGGGGCCAATCAAGCGGCTGCTTTGTCCTGGATGGTGTCGAGCTTCTTGAGTGTTGTTGGAGCTGCCCCCATCCAGGGGCAAGTGGGGAGTATTCCATCACCCTCCTGACTTATGCCTTGTAGATGGTGGGACAGGCTTTGGGGAGACAGGAGGGGAGTTACTCACTGCAGGATTCTTAGACTTTGATCTGCTTTTGTAGCCACTGTGTTTATGTGGTGAATCCATTTAAGTTTCTGGTCAGTGGTAACCCCGAGGATGTTGCTAGTGGGGAATTCAGTGACAGTAACAGTATTGAATGTCTAGGGGCGGTGATTAAACTGTCTCTTATTAGAGATGATCATTGCCTAACTTTTGTGATATGAATGTTACTTGTCATCTATCAGCCCAAGCCTGGGTATTGCCCAGATCTTGTTGCATTTGAACACAGACTGCTTCAGTACCTGAGGAGCTGCGAATGGTGCTGAACACTGTACAATCATCAGTGAACATCCCCCACTTCTGACCTTATGATGGAGGGAAGGTCATTGATGAAGCAGCTGAAGATGGTTGGGCCCAGGACACTACCCTGAGGGACTCCTGCAGAGATGTCCTGGAGCTGAGATGACTGACCTCCAACAACCACAACCATCTTCCTATGTGCCAGGTATGACTCCAACCAGCGGAGAGTTTGCCCCCTGATACCCATTGATTCCAGGTTTGCCAGGGGTTGGTAGAGCTGCCTCAGGGTGGTCCATTGAGGGACAGTAAGTTGTTCTTGTGTCCCACTTCCCAACGTCAGGTGGAGTGTGGCTCCACCTAGTGGCTCACTTACTGAATGCAGTTGGGAGTGAGTCATCGAGAGGCCAGGCTGGAATTACTTCAGTGTGTTCCGACTGCGAGTGGGGCGGGCCTGGGTGTCCACCAAGATCAGAGAGGGCACTCTGACCACTGCAGCCTCACAGCTAATTCCCAAACAATGCTGAGCCAAAACTGGGACAGCTATGGGCAGCCACTCCACTCAGCAGCTCCCCCTCCCCCGGTCCTCCCAGGGGCCCTACTCCTCGCCAGTGACTCCTGCTGCCTGGGCCCACACACATCCCGAAGGCGGGAGATGTGGCGGTACCTCCTGTACTCAAATAGCTCCTCTTCCCCGACATGGTGTGCCTGAAAAGAATGGCTCATTGAGTGCAGTCCAAGAAGGAGGGATATCATTTCCCAGGGAATTCCTCAACAATAAAGAAGGAATGGTTAATGGTAAGGTCCTGGGGAGTGTTGCTGAACAAAGAGACCTTGGAGTGCAGGTTCATAGCTCCTTGAAAGTGGAGTTGCAGGTAGATAGGATAGTGAAGAAGGCGTTTGGTATGCTTTCCTTTATTGGTCAGAGTATTGAGTACAGGAGTTGGGAGGTCATGTTGCAGCTGTACAGGACATTGGTTAGGCCACTGTTGGAATATTGCGTGTAATTCTGGTCTCTTTCCTATTGGAAAGATGTTATGAAACTTGAAAGGGTTCAGAAAAGATTTACAAGGATGTTGCCGGGGTTGGAGGATCTGAGCTACAGGGAGAGGCTGAACAGGCTGGGGCTGGAGCGTGGGAGACTGAGGGGTAACCTTATAGAGGTTTATAAAATCATGAGGGGCATGGATAGGGTAAATAGACAAAGTCTTTTCCCTGGGGTTGGGAGTCCAGAACTAGAGGGGCATAGGTTCAGGGTGAGAGGGGAAAGATATAAAAGGGACCTAAGGGGCAACTTTTTCACGCTGAGGGTGGTGCGTGTATGGAATGAGCTGCCAGAGGAAGTGGTGGAGGCTGGTACAATTGCAACATTTAAAAGGTATCTGGATGGGTATATGAATAGGAAGGGTTTGGAGGGATATGGGCCCAGTGCTGGCAAATGGTCTGATCGCATGGCACTATTCCAAGTGGAGAAGGGTGTTGTCGTGAATATTGATCCCAAATAACGACCAACATCACTAAAATAGATCATCTGATCAGTGTCAGAGTTTCCGGGAGTCTTATGAGGCCAATTAACAAGAGAACAGGACGCTACACTGGGAAAGGGGTTCCTGGGGTGTAAGGTGCTTTGAGACATTGGGTACCTCTATCAACAAGCACACCTTTCTTTGTTTTCATTAGCAACAGAGATTTGGAGGAAAATAGCCCCAGGATATGTTTGGTGACACTCAGATTGTGAGCCAGTCTTCCCCAATCTCGGCATCGCCCTTTGACCCTGAGCTGACCGTCCCCCTATCATGAACCACTTTATTCTGAAGTAAATCTGTGGAAATCGGAAACAATTAGGGCAATTGCTGAAGAAACTCAGCAGGTCTGACAGCATCTGTGGAGAGAGAAGCAGAGTTAATGTCTCAGGTCCAGGGACCGCCCTTCAGATATTCTGCCTGAATCTGCTGACTCTCTTCAGCAAGTTCTGTTTTTGTAGGTGTGTGTGTGTGTGTGTGTGTGTGTGTGTGTGTGTGTGTGTGTGTGTGTGTGTGTGTGTGTGTGTGTGTGTGTGTGAGAGTGTGTGTGTGCGTGTATGTGTGTGCGTGAGTGTGTGTTCGAGAGTATGTGCGTGTGTCTATGTGAGTGTGAGAGTATGTGTGTGTGCGGGGAAGTATGTGTGAGTGTATGTGACTGAGTGTGTGTGTGTGTGTGTGCGTGTGTGTGTGAGGGAGTCTGTGTGTGTGAGGGAGTGTGTGTGTGAGGGAGTGTGTTTGTGTGTGTGAGGGAGTGTGTGTGAGGGAGCGTGTGTGTGTGAGGGAGTGAGTGTGTGTGTGTGTGTGTGAGGGAGTGTGTGTGAGGGAGCGTGTGTGTGTGAGGGAGTGTGTTTGAGGGAGTGAGTGTGTGTGTGTGTGAGGGAGTGTGTGTGTGCGTGTGTGTGTGAGGGAGTCTGTGCGTGTGAGGGAGTGTGTGTGTGAGGGAGTGTGTTTGTGTGTGTGAGGGAGTGTGTGTGAGGGAGCGTGTGTGTGTGAGGGAGTGAGCGTGAGTGTGTGAGGGACTGAGTGTGTGTGTGTGTGTGTGTGTGTGTGTGTGAGGGAGTGTGTGTGAGGGAACGTGTGTGTGTGAGGGAGTGTGTTTGACGGAGTGAGTGTGCGTGGGAGTGTGTGAGTGAGTGTGTGTGTGAGTGAGTGAGTGAGTGTGTGTAAGTGTGTGTGTATTTACATGTAGTGGGGAGTTGAGAAGGGGATTAGAGTTTTAACTAGGAATGTTATCCAGCAATAGTTTAGACTTATTTCCCTGTTGCTAAAGTCTGATCCCCTGTAATAAATTGGGGCTCTTGTTCAGGTCAGGAACCTGATGTGTGCTTCCTATCAATCCGGCTCTGGGAGTCCGACAAACTGGGTTGGTCTTGTTCCAATCCCTCTGTGGCTGTAGCCCTCCCTATCTGTGTCATCTCCTCCAGCACCCTCCCCGACCCTCCGGGATCGCCGTGCTCCGAGAATCCTCCCCCCCCCCATGACATGGCCCATCGCCGTGCCTTTCGTTTTCTGGGGAATCTGCTCTGGATTGCCCTCCCTTTCCGCATTTAAGGTGCCGCTTAAAACCGATGCCTCCTTGTGTGGTCTGCTGAGTGTCCCAGTGAAGGGGCTGTGTCCGGCCTGGGGGAGGGGTTGGGTGGCACGACCCAAATGCAAGATCGTTGCCCGGGCTTCGGCCTGCGAGCTGGGCCTGCTCACAACACGCGTGGCCCCTCCCCCCCCTCCCCCCCCGGAGGAGGGGAAATACCGCCCGGAAAGACGCGGGCTGCCTACCGGATCGGAGAGCCACTTGTTGGGAACACTGGGTCTGTACTGGTCGGTGCAGACAACTTTCCTCATGTCCTCGAAAGTGGGGTCAGTGGGCACCACGTCGTAGAACGGAGGCCTGTACTCTTCTGTGATCCCTGGGAGGGAGAAATGCAAGGAGGAATGAGAGCAGGTTTGAATCCCTTCCCTGCCCTCTCTGTAACACTCGGCAAACCCCAGTCCAGCAGCATTAAACACGAGAACCCTCAGCACTTACAAAAACACCGTGTCCAAAATGGGAGCCTTTCAGTTGCTTCACCATTCAAGACAGATTGACCACTCCCTCCCTCCATCTTTTTGCTTCCTTGACTGAAACTCTTGTCTACATCACCCCCTGAGTGTACTCTACAGTGAAGTATGCATCACTCTCTGGGAGAGAGAATTTCATTGATTCCCCCACTCCCCCGAGGGGAGAAATATCTCCTGATCTAGTCCAGAATGACTATCCCCCTACCCTGAGACTGTGCTCTCCTCCCCCCCCCCCCACCATTGAGTTCCCCAGCCTGGAGATGACAACCCCTCAGTCTCGACTCTGTCGAAACCCTTCAGAATCAAGTCTGTCTCAACCTCATTTTCCTCAAATCCGGGGAGTATTGACCTGACTCACGCGGTCTCTCATCACGTCAAACGTGAAGGGTCAGAAAGTGGAGTAGAAAAGACGAAATGGCAAAAACACTGATGTGGAGGGAATCACTGGCGAGCAAGGGAAAGCCAGCTGCAAATACAAACAGAAGGTAGTAAGAGTTACTATTGATACACGTGCACGTTCGGGTGGGTTGGCCATGCTACATTGCCCATAGTTTCCAGGGATCTGTAAATTAGGTGGATTAGCTGTGGGGAATGTCGGATTAGGGGGATAGAACGTGGGAGTGGGTCTGCGTGGGATGCTCTTCAGAGGGTCAGTATGGACTTGTTGCACCGAGTGGCCTGTTTCCACGCTGCAAGGATTCTATGATTCTATGTGAAAAGGGGGGAAATAAACGAGTCATAGAATCATACAGCACAGAAACAGACCCTTTGGCCCAACCACTCTGTGCCGACCCTAATCCCAAACTGAACCAGTCCCACCTGCCTGCTCCTGGCCCATCTCCCTCCAAACCTTTCCTATCCATGTCCTTATCCAAATGTCTTTTAAACATTGTAACTGTCCCCACACCCACCACTTCCTCAGGAAGTTCATTCCACACATGAACCACTCTCTGTGTAAAACAATTGCCTCTCAAGTCTTTTTAAAATCTTTCTCCCAATATGCCCCCTAGTCTTGAAATCTCCTGTCCTAGAGAAAATACCCCTGCCATTCACCTTATCTATACCCCTCATGATTTTATAAACCTCTATAAGGTCATCCCTCAACCTCTGACGCTCCAGTGAAAGAAACTCCCAGCCTATCCAGCCTCTTCTTCTAACTCAAGCCCTCCAATCCCGGCAACATCCTGGTAAATCTCTTCTGAACCCTCTCCAGCGTAATAATATCCTTCCTGTAACAGGGCGACCAGAACTGGACACAGTTCTCCAGACGAGACCTCACCAATGTCCTGTACAACCTCAACATGACGTCGTCAACTCCTACACTCTAAGGACTGGGTGAACAAAGTGACCATTGGCCCAATAGAAAGGGAGTATGGGGAATTAAAAATAAAGAGATGGCAGAGGAATTGAGCAGGAATTTCACATCGGTTTCATGATGTAAAATAACATCTCTGTAACAGGTCAGATCTCGACATGAAGTAGGAAATGGAAGTGAGGGAGGAAATCAGAGAGACCACAATCACCAGGGAAGTGACACAGAGCAAACGGATGGATATGATGGAGTTCATCCTCAGAATCTTAGTAATGGCTTGTGGGGTAGTAATTGGTTTAAACTTTCCAAAACACTCTCGATTCGGAGAAGGAAAGCAGAGAAGGTAAGCCCTTTGGACAAAGTGGAGGCAGGCAGCAAGCTGGAAACGACAGACCAGTTAGCTCAACATCTGTGGCATAGAGTCACACAGCACGGAAACAGACCCCTCAGCCCAACCCCGTCCATGCCGACCCAGATATCCCAACCTCACCCAGTCCCGTTTCCCAGCATTCGGCCCATCTCCCTCCAAACCCTTCCTATTCATATACCCATCCAGATGCCTTTTAAATGTTGCAATTGTACCAGCCTCCACCACTTCCTCTGGCAGCTCATTCCACACACACACCACCCTCTGTGCATCAGCGTCTCCTTATAACTCAAACCCTTAGGGGAGATTTGAGACACTCTTATTAAAGATGTTAGAGCAGGGCATTTCGAAAGGTTCGAGGTAATCAGGTTGAGTCCACATGGTGAAATGGGACGAGATTAGTTCAGGAAGCCTGGTCTGCATGGATGGGTTGGGCTGAAGGGCCTGTTGTGCTGTGTGTTCTGCCTCGCAGGGCCAGATTTCCAGCATCTGCAGTTCTTTGTTTAACTTGACCCTTTTGCATCTGCCTTGAAGCAGAGGTTCTTTTCCCCCAGTGTCAGTTCTGGCACCTCACCCTTCGATTCTCCTCACAAGACAAAGTGCTTGGGTTTCTGGCCTCCATTCGGGAGGGAACTTTACTGCGCTGTACCTCAGGTCGCGATTTATCATGGACCTTTGCCCCCTCGCCATGTCCTGGCCTTTGGTTCCAAGCTAGTCCCCTCGCTGGGAGTACAGGGACTTGAATGGAACCATTCAACAACAACAGCGTGCATTTGCGTAGTGCCTTTGAAGGCATTTCACAACAGTAGTGTCACTTAAATCCGCCTAAAGAGGCTATAGGGCAGTGTTGGAAGCGTCTGAAACAAGGGGAGGGTGAGAGAGAGGCATCCAGAGGATATTCCACTGAAAGTAATTCAACACAAAGATGACAACAGAGACCGGTCAAGGGACTCCTGCAATAATTTCGGCAGCAGGCTGGCTTTGTGTGACTTGGGGGGGGGGCTGTGCAAAGCTAAGCTCAGGCCGCCCCCTGATGGTGACATTAGCAAATGCTCCTTGTGAAACTGAGCCACACACAGACCTCAGCCCGGGTCCCATTGAGGATCTGACGTCTGGGAGTCCTCTGCAGTGAGGAAGGAGCGGGAGGGGAGGGGGAATGGGGCGCTGTCAGAAGGCTCCGCAATTGGCTTTCAGTCACTGATTTACAGGATAGACCAGGGATCAATCAAACCTGTCGTGCTGATGTGGTGCAGTATCACCCTTTTACCATCTGAAGCCAAGAACATAGGACTTAGGAAGAGAAGGTGGCCATTTCAGGCCCCCAAGCCTGCTCCACCATTCAATCCAACCATGGCTGTGTGGTCTCATTTCTACTGCCCTCCAACTCATCGATAATGAGAAACACTATAGATGATTAGGACAGGGAGGTGAGGTGGGAGCTGTACATGACTCTGGTCAGGCCCCAGCTGGAGGACTGTGTGCAGTTCTGGTCCCCACACTATAGGAAGGATGAGATAGCACTGCACGGGGGTGCACAGGAGGATCACCAAGATGTTGCCTGGGATGGAGCAGTTTAGCGAGGAAGAGAGACTGGGTAGGCAGGGGTTGTTTTCTATAGAGCTGAGAGCAAGGACCTGATGGAGGTGTACAAGGTTATGAGGAACACAGACAAGGTGGATAGGAAGCAGTGTAGGTCCCCTTAGTAGAAGGGTCAATAACAAGGGGGCACCATTTTAAGGTGGAAGGCAGGAAGTTTAAGAGGGGGGTTTGAGGAAACCTCCTTTCACCCAGAGGGTGGTAGGAGTCTGGAAGGCACTGCCTGGGAGGATAACTGAGGGGGGAATCCTCACAAACTTTAAAAAGTACTTGGATGAGAACCTGAAAATTCATAACATTGAAGGCTTTGGGGCCTAATTGGGGAAAGTGAATCGAGTGGTAGTTAGCAGTGTATTTTAGGTGGCACCGACTCTTTCTGTACTCAGTCTACGCCTTGCTCATTTGTCAATAACCTGCCAAACCCAGGCTAGATTCAAGGAGCCCACTCCCCACCTGCTGTCTGAGAGAGCAAGAATTCCACAGGCTCTGGGGCCTCCGATAAAAGGAGACTGTCCCCTTGCCTCCCCCTTAAAAACGGAGATCTCTCGCTCTCTATTTGTACTCCCCCACCCCCAACCCCAACCAAGAGGAGCTTCTGGGCGGCACGGTGGCTCAGTGGTTAGCACTGCTGCCTCACAGCACCAGGGTCCCAGGTCCGATTCCAGCCTTGGGTGACTGTCTGCGTGCACATTCTCCCCGTGTCTGCGTGGGGGTGCTCCGGTTTCCTCCCACAGTCCAAAAATGGGCAGGATAGGATGGATCGGCCATGCTAAGTTGTCCCACTGTGTCCATAGGTTAGGAGCATTAGTCAGGGGTAAATGTATGGTGATAGGGTAAGGGGAATGGGTCTGGGAGGGGGTGGGGTTACTCTTCGGAGGGTCAGTATGGATTTGTCGGGCCAAACGGCCCGTTTCCCCACTGTAGGGATTCTACAGTTCTGTGTTTCATGGATTGGTTGAACAACAATAATCAAAAATGGTTCCGATCCCAAATGCAGGCCAATTCATCCCTCACTCCAACATGGTGGTATGTCAGTGTGTAAGCTTCCATTCCTTCAATGGGTTCAACCAAGACTCAGGTGGGTGGGGGAGATCCCGTGGCACTATTCCGAAGAGCAGCCCAGGGTGTACTGATCGATATTTATCCCTTGGCCAACGTTGCCAAAAGCGCTGTTGCCGGTGGGATCTTCCTGTGTGCAAATCAGCCTGGTAATTCCATCAGTAGGCTGAAGAAACAAATGTGGTTAACCCTGATTCGGATCTGGGAAGTCCCCACAGTTGCTTGTGGGAATGATGAAAGAGCTGAGTGGGAATTTGAGGTTAATGGGATGTGGGCAGCGCGGGCAAGGCTGACGTTTCCTGCCCATCCCCCGGTTTCCCACAACTGAATCGCTTGCTCAGCTACCTCAGGGTCACCCTAACGACAACGGACTCGAGACACAGACCAGCAGCTGCCAGGACTTCGGTCACTAAAAGCAGTTTTGTCGGGGCCGAGGGATTATTCCATGCAGCGGGCAGTTTGCCAACTTGCCTACTGGTGCCCTCATAGAGATTTCACTTGCAAATGAGGTGGCCAGTGGGTGTTACTCAGCTGGCAGAGGGAGAAACACTGGTGCCAAAGCACTGCCCGGGCAGTGGTGGGGGATGGAAAAATACCCAAAGTTTCACCACCTGCTTCAGCTGCCCTGCTCTCTGCCAGTTGGTGAGATTGCTAAACACAGGCAAATACTGTTGCAAATGTGATGCTCGAAACGTCGAATTCTCTATTCCTGAGATGCTGCCTGGCCTGCTGTGCTTTGACCAGCAACACATTTGCAGCTGTGATCTCCAGCATCTGCAGACCTCATTTTTTGCAGGCAAATACTGTACCAACACTGCATGCCTTCTTTGTATATTCATACAGTATGGGCATCACTGTCCAGGCCAGCATTTATTGCCCAGAGGGCAGTTAAGAGTCAACGACGTTGGCAGATTTATTGCCAAGTGCTGGCAAATGGCACCAGATGAAGTTAGGATACCTGGTCAGCATGGACTGAAGGGATTGGATAGAAGTCTATAAAACTACGAGATGCATCGATTGGGTTGACGGTCAGTACCTTTTCCCCCCCCAGAGTTGAAATGTCTGATACGAGGGGACATGCACTTAAGATGAGAGCAGGAGAGTTCAAAGGAGATGTGAGGGGCAGGTTATTTGCACAGAGGGTGATAGGGGTCTGGAACCCACTGCCAGGGCTGGTGGTGGAAGCAGATTCAGTGGGGGCTTTTAGATAAGCACATCAATATGTAAGGAATGCTGGGATATGGGCCAAGGGCAGGCGGAAGGGATTAGTTTAACTTGGCCTCATGTTTGGCACAACATGGTGGGCCGAAGGGCCTGTTCCTGTGCTGTTCGATATTCTACGCTCTCAGCCAGACAAGAAGAATTTATTTAAAATCAAATAAATGGGTAGAGGGTTGGTAAGGTAAGTTTGTTTTTTTTTTGTCTCTTTTGTAATTCAGAACAGTGGGAATGGAGGTTAGGGCAGTTGAGTGTTCCTCCTGCAGGATGTGGGAGGTGAGGGTTACCACTGATGTCCCTGCTGACTTTATCTGTGGAAAGTGCACCCAACTCCAGCTCCTCACAGACCGCGCTAGGGAACTGCAGCTAGATCTGGATGAGCTTTGAATCATTTGGCAGGCAGAGGGGGTGACAGAGAGGGGTTATAGGGAGTGAGTCACACCTAAATTACAGGATAAAGGGAGCTGGGTGACCATCAGGAGAGGGAAAGGGAATAGGCAGACAGTGCAGGGACCCCCTGTGACCGTTCCCCTCAATAGTAAGTATACCGTTTCGGATACTGTTGCGGGGTACAAGTTACCAGGGGAAAGCCACAGCGGCCAGGTCTCTGGCATTGAGGAACAGACAGGCGATTCTGTGGTCCTGCACGTGACTCCGGGATGGTAAGTTACCTCCCAGCGTCAGGGGTGTCTCGGATCGAGTCTACAGGATTCTTAAGGGGGAGGGAGAGCAGCCAGAAGACATGGTCTGCATCGAAACCAATGACAGAGGCAGCGAAAGGGATGAGGATCTGAAAAGTGAATATAGGTTGGAAGCTAAAAGGCAGGCCAAGCAGAGTAGTAATGTCACGTGCTAGTGAGGCTAGGAACAGAGAGCGAGTGCAGATGAACACGTGGCTGCAGGGCCGGCATAGGAGGGAGGGCTTCGGAGATATGGATCATTGGGATACCTTCTGGGGAAGGTGGCAGCTGTACAAGGAGGACGGGTTGCACCTGAACTGGAGGGACACCAATATCCTGGGCGGGAGGTTGGCTAGGCCTCTTCGGGAAGGTTTAAGCTAGTTTGGCAGGGAGCTGGGAACTAGAGCGACAGATCAGAGGATGGAGTAGCTGGTGATGCAGCGTGCAGACGGTCTGTGAGGAAGGACAGACAGTTGATAGGGCAAAGTTGCAGTCAGTGTGATGGGTTGAAGTGTGTCCATTTTAATGCAAGAAGTGTCAGGAATGCGGGTGATGAACTTAGAGCAGGGATCAGTACTTGGAGCTAGGATGCTGTGGCCATTATAGAGACTTGGATATCACGGGGGCAGGAATGGCTGTTGGATGTTCCAGGGATTAGATGTTTCAAAAGGAATAGGGAGGGAGATCAGAGGTGGAGGAGAGGCATTGCTGATCAGGGATGGTATTACAGCTGCAGAAAGGGAGGTCATTGAGGAGGGTTTGTCCACTGAGTCATTATGGGTGGAAGTCAGAAACAGGGAAGGAGCAGTCACTTTATTGGGAATTTTGACAGACACCCCCCACCCCCAATAGCAACAGAGACATGGAGGAGCAGATTGGGAGGCAGATTTTGGAAATGTGAAGAACATAGAGTCATAGAGATGTACAGCATGGAAACAGACCCATAGAACATAGAACATAGAAGGATACAGCGCAGTACAGGCCCTTCGGCCCTCGATGTTGCGCCGACCAAATCCTACCTAACCTATACTAGCCCAATAACTTCCAAATGCCTATCCAATGCCCGCTTAAATGACCATAAAGAAGGAGAGTTCACCACTGATACGGGCAGGGCATTCCATGAACTCACAACCCGCTGTGTGAAGAATCTACCCCTAACATCTGTCCTATACCTACCACCCCTTAATTTAAAGCTATGTCCCCTAGTAACACCTGACTCCATTAGCGGTAAAAGGTTCTTAGTATCTACCCTATCTAAATCCCTAATCATCTTATACACTTCTATCAGATCTCCCCTAAACCTTCTCTTCTCCAATGAGAACAGCCCCAAGTGCCTCAGCCTTTCCTCATAAGATTTTCCTACCATTCCAGGCAACATCCTGGTAAACCTCCTCTGCACTCGTTCTAAAGCTTCCACATACTTCCTATAGTATGGCGACCAAAACTGCACACAATACTCCAGATGAGGCCTCACCAGAGTCTTATACAACTGCAACATGACCTCAGGACTCCGGAACTCAATTCCTCTACCAATAAAGCCCAGTACACCATATGCCTTCCTCACAGCACTATTTACCTGGGTGGCAACTTTCAGAGATCTGTGTACATGGACACCAAGATCCCTCTGCTCATCCACACTACCAAGTAGCCTACCATTAGCCCAGTAATCCATCTTCTTGTTACTCCTACCAAAGTGAATGACTTCACACTTAGCTACATTGAATTCCATTTGCCACATTTCCGCCCAGCTCTGCAACTTATCTATATCCCGCTGTAACCTGTCACTTCCTTCCTCACTATCCACAACTCCACCCTTCGGTTCAACCTGTCCATGCTGACCAGTGGCACAGTGGTTAGCACTGCTGCCTCACAGCGCCAGGGACCCGGGTTCAATTCCCACCTCAGGCGGCTGTCTGTGTGGAGTTTGCACGTTTTCCCCGTGTCTGCGTGAGTTTCCTCCGGGTGCTCCGGTTTCCTCCCACAGTCCAAAGATGTGCAGGTCAGGTGAATTGGCCATGCTAAATTGCCCGTAGTGTTAGGTGAAGGGGTAAATGTGGGGGAATGGGTCTGGGTGGGTTGCTCTTCGGAGCGTCGGTGTGGACTGAAGGGCCTGTTTCCACACTGTAAGTAATCTAATCTAGATATCCCAACCCAATCTAGTCCCACCTGCCAGCACCCGGCCCATATCCCTCCAAACCCTTCCTATTCATATACCCATCCAAATGCCTCTTAAATGTTGTAATTGTACCAGCCTCCACCACTTCCTCTGGCAGCTCATTCCATACACACGCCATCCTCTGTGTGCAAAGGCTGCCTCTTATGTCCCTTTTATATCTTTCCCCTCTCACCCTAAATCTATGTCTCCTACTAGAAGGTGAGACTAGGACTTGAGGCACAGCCTCATGGTGAAGGGACGATCCTTTAGAACTGAGAGAAGGAGGAATTTCTTCAGCCAGAGGTTGGTTGATCTGTGAAGCTCATTGCCACAGAAGGCTGTGGAGGCCAAGTCATTGAGTGTATTTAAGACAAAGAAGGATAGGCTTTTGACAATACGGGGATCAGGGTTACAGAGAGAAGACAGGAGAATGGAACTGAGAAACATATCAGCCGTGATTGAATGGCAGACTCGATGGGCTAAACAGCTTTAATTCTGTTCCTTAACCATGCTTGACAAATCTGTTGGAATTCTATGAAGTTGTAACTCGTAGAGTTGACAAAGGGGAGACAATCAATGTGGTATATTTGTCAAATGCTTTCTGAAAGCCCAAAGTCCTACAAAAGAGATTATTATGCGAGATTAAAGTGCATGGGAGTGGGGCAAGTGTATGAAGATGGATAAAAAACTGGAAAGAAGAAAGAGGGAACAAAGATTATGAATTAACGGGTCCTTTTCAAACTGGCAAGCAGTAACTAGTGATGCCACAGGGACCGGTGCTGGGACCCCAGCTATTCATAACATACATTAATGATTTGGATGAGGGAACAAAACGTAACATCTCAAAGTTTGCAAATGATACCAAGTTGGGTGGGAAGGACACAGAGATCCTTCAGCATGATCTGGACAGGTTGGGTTGAGTGGGCAAATCAGTGACAGATGCAGCATAATTTGGATGAATGGGAGGTTATTTACTTTGGAAGCAAAAATAAGGCAGCAGATTACTACCTGTAAGATGTCGACAGTCTGCAGTGGGACCTGGGTGTCCTTGTGTACCACTCACTGAAGGTAAGCGTGCAGGTACAGCAGGCAACAAAGAAGGTAAATGGTATCTTGGCCTGCATTGAGAGATGTTTTGAGTCCAGGAGCAGGGATGTGTTGTTGCAGTTATACAGGGCCTTGGTGAGGCCACACCTCGAATATTGTGTGCAGTTTTGGTCTCCTGTTTGGAGGAAGGATGCCTCTTGCTCTCCAGGGAGTGCAGTGAAGGTTTCCCAGGCTGTCTCCGGGGATGGTGGGAGTGACATATGAGGAGAGATTGACTAGGTTAGGGAATGAGGGAGGATCTCAGAGAGACTTATAAAACTCCAACAGGACTAGACAGGGTAGATGCAGGGAGGCTGTTCCCGATGGTGGGTGTGTCCAGAACCAGGGGTCACAGTCTGAGGACTTGGGGTGGACCATTTAGGACAGAGATGAGGAGACATTTCTTCACTCAAAAAATGGTGAGCCTGTGGAATTCATTACCTCAGGAAGTCGTTGATGCCAAAACATTGAACGCATTTAAGAGGCAGCTAGATGTAGCACTTGAGGTGAATGGGGTCAAAGGTTATGGGGAGAAAGCAGGATTCGGCTATTTTGAGTGGGACAATCAGCCCTGATCGTGATGAATAGCGGAGTAGGCTAGAAGGGCCGAATGGCCTCCTCCTGCTGCTATCTTCTCTGTTTCTATATCTTATTCTCTGTAAAACTTCCATGGTGAGCACCCTACAGCCATTATTAACTTAAAAAAAATTAAACAACAGTTTAATTAAAAATTAGACTGAAAGACAAAACATCGAATTACACAAATATGGGTGGCAGGCCAGAAGATTGGGCAGAATGTGAAAGAACATCAAGGCATGTCTAAAAAGGTCAATAAAGGGAAAATTTAGAGAGAAAAATAGCTAGAAATATAGTAAGAGTTTCTAAAAACGAGTACTTAAAAAAAAATAAGTCAGTGAGCAATGAACAAGTCACATCCCCGAAATAACGGTAAATCAGAACATGTAGGGATGGAGGAACTCAAGAAAATTACAATCCCCAGGGAAACAGTACTGAGTAAAACATTGGCAGTGCAGTCTGACAGGTCCCCACCACTAACGGACTTTAAAACAAAACAATTGGAACAGGAATATGCCGATATGATTGTACTGTGTTGGTTGATTAACTGCAATGTTCCCGTTTCTCCTTTTGATCCCTAAGAGCTATATCTACCTCCTCCTTGAAACTGCTTTCAATGGCAAAACATTCCACAGACCTGCCACTTCTGGGTGAAGAAATTTCTCCTCGTTCTCAATCCGAAAAGGTCAATTCCTATCATTTACACTGGGCCACTTGCTAATGGGCTCCCCAGTCATCGGGAACATCTGTCCTGTGTTTACCCAATGAAATCCTGTTAGAATTATCAAGGTTTTCTATGAGATCCGATCCTTCTATTCAACTGCATTCGAGCATTTTAACCGAAGTGGCGAGTGAGATCATTGATTTGTTGGTTTGAATGTCCAAACTTTGAGACTCAGGGAAGGTTTCATTAAATTGAAACCAGCGAATATATCTCCTTTATTAAAAAAGGCAGGGTGGTGGGGGTAACATAGCAAGAAATTATAAAAATCATTTAGCTAGACATCTGTCATAAGAAAGATGATAGGAGTTTAGGGGGGGAGAGGGTGGTGGAGAGGGAGGATTGATTCTCAGTTAGCTAGATAGTGGTTTGTGATACAGACAAACTCTAATAGTGCAAGTTCTATTCCCACACCAGCTGCAGGACCTAGTTCAGGTTAAATCACCACCAGCTATCCTTCTCTAATCTCAGAGTAGCTATGGGACTTTGGCAACTTTAATTTACCCATTGGAATTATAGACATGTTAGGTGAGGCAATTTTGTTTAGTTATGTATGATTGCCTTGAAATTCTCAAAGCCCTTTGATGAAAGGGAGAAATGTTTGTCCAGTTTACTGGAGTTCAAGGAGGGGGAGTATAGTAATAAGCTGTGAATAAAGGGGGAACAAGGATGCAGTGTGCTTAGATTTCCAAACGATTTTTTAAAATTCACTCGGCATTGCTAGATGAGCCAGCATTTATTACCTCTCAAAGTGTGCAGATGATACCAAGTGTTGGGTGGAAGGGTCAACTGCAATGAGGATGCAGAGATCCTTCAGCAGGATCTGGACAGGTTGGGTGAGTTGGCAGCGTAATTTGGATAAATGGGAGGTTATTTCTTTGGAAGGAAAAACCAAGGCTTTAAATTGGGAGACGGGAATGTGCAGTGGCACCTGGGAGTCCTCGTGCACCAGTCATAGAGTCACAGAGATGTACAGCATGGAAACAGACCCTTCAGTCAAACTCATCCATGCCGACCAGATATCCTAACCCAATCTAGTCCCATTTGCCAGCACTTGGCCCATACCTCCCCAAACCCTTCCTATTCACATACCCATCTAAATGCCTTTTAAATGCTGCAATTGTACCAACCTCCACCACTTCCTCTGGCAGCTCATTCCATACACATACCACCCTCTGCGTGAAAATGTTGCCCCTTAGGTCCCTTTTATATCTTTCCCCTCTCACCCTAAACCTATGCCCTCTAGTTCTGGATTCCCCCACCCCAGGGAAAAGACCTTGTCTATTTACCCTATCCATGCCCCTCATGATTTTATAAATGATTTTATAAGGTCACCCCTCAGCCTCCAGGGAAAACAGGCCCAGCCTGTTTGGCCTCGCCCTGTAGCTCAAATCCTCCAACCCTGTCAACATTCTTGTAAATCTTTTCTGAATTCTTCAAGTTTCACAATATCCTTCCGATAGGAAGGAGACCAGAATTGCACGCAATATTCCAACAGTGGCCTAACCAATGTCCTGTACAGCCGCAACATGACCTCCCAACTCCTGTACTCAATACTCTGACCAATAAAGGAAAGCATACCAAACGCCTTCTTCACTATCCTATCTAGTAAAAAATGAGGTCTGCAGATGCTGGAGATCACAGCTGAAAATGTGTTGCTGGTTAAAGCACAGCAGGTTAGGCAGCATCTCAGGAACAGGGAATTCGACGTTTCGAGCATAAGCCCTTCATCTGAATGAAGGGATGAAGGGCTTATGCTCGAAACGTCAAATTCCCTGTTCCTGAGATGCTGCCTAACCTGCTGTGCTCACTATCCTATCTATCTGCGACTCCACTTTCAAGGAGCTATGATCCTGCACTCCAAGGTCTCTTTGTTCAGCAACACTCCCTGGGACCTTACCATTAAGTGTATAAGTCCTGCTATGATTTGCTTTCCCAAAATGCAACATCTTGCATTTATCTAAATTAAACTCTATCTGTCACTCATCAGCCCATTGGCCCATCTGGTCGAGATCCTGTTGTAATCTGAGGTAACTCTCTTCGCTGTCCACTACACCTCCAATTTTGGTGTCATCTGCAAACTTACTAACTGTACCTCTTATGCTCGCATCCAAATCATTTATGTAAATGACGAAAAGTAGAGGACCCAGCACCGATCCTTGTGGCACTCCACTGGTCACAGGCCTCCAGTCTGAAAAACAACCCTCCACCACCACCCTCTGTCTTCTACCTTTGAGCCAGTTCTGTATCCAAATGGCTAGTTCTCCCTGTACTCCCTGAGATCTAACCTTGCTAATCAGTCTCCCATGGGGAACCTCGTTGAACGCCTTACTGAAGTCCATATAGATCACATCTACCGCTCTGCCCTCATCAATCCTCTTTGTTACTTCTTCAAAAAACTCAATCAAGTTTGTGAGACATGATTTCCCACGCACAAAGCCATGTTGACCATCCCTAATCAGTCCTTGCCTTTCCAAATACATGTACATCCTGTCCCTCAGGATTCCCTCCAACAACTTGCCCACAACTAATGTCAGGACCACCAGTCCATAGTTCCCTGGCTTGTCCTTACCACCCTTCTTAAACAGTGGCACCACGTTAGCCAACCTCTAGTCTTCTGGCACCTCACCTGTGACTATCGATGATACAAATATCTCAGCAAGAGGCCCAGCAATCACTTCCCTCGCTTCCCACAGAGTTCTAAGGTACACCTTCGTCCACTTTTATGTATTGAAGGTAAGCGTGCAGGTACAGCAGGCAACAAAGAAGGTAAATGGTATCTTGGCCTGCATTGAGAGATGTTTCGAGTCCAGGAGCAGGGATGTGTTGTTGCAGTTATACAGGGCCTTGGTGAGGCCACACCTCGAATATTGTGTGCAGTTTTGGTCTCCTGTTCGGAGGAAGGATGCCTCTTGCTCTCCAGGGAGTGCAGTGAAGGTTTCCCAGGCTGACTCCGGGGATGGTGGGAGTGACATATGAGGAGAGATTGACTAGGTTAGGGAATGAGGGAGGATCTCAGAGAGACTTATAAAACTCCAACAGGACTAGACAGGGTAGATGCAGGGAGGATGTTCCCGATGGTGGGTGTGTCCAGAACCAGGGGTCACAGTCTGAGGACTTGGGGTGGACCATTTAGGACAGAGATGAGGAGACATTTTTTCACTCAAAAAGAGTTGTGAGCCTGTGGAATTCATTACCACAGGAAGTCGTTGATGCCAAAATTTTGAATGTATTCAAAAGGCGGCTAGATTTAGAACTTGAGGTGAATGGGGTCCAAGGTTATGGGGACAAAGCAGGATTAGGGTATTGAGTTGCACAATCAGCCCTGATCATGAGGAATGGAGGAACAGACCTGAAGGGTCAAATGGCCTTCTCCTGCTCCTATCCTATGTTTCTATCCCTACTTGCCCTTGAGAAAGTGGTGGTGAGCTGTCTTTTTGAACCACTGCAGGAAGGAAATACAAGGATTTTGACCCAACAACACTGAGGAAACAGACCCTGAAGGTGCCCCAAAGGTTACTGTGGAACATAAAAGCTCGTGCTGTAGGTATACAAGGGCAGCACAGTGGCTCAGCACTGCTGCCTCACAGCACCAGGGTCCCAGGTTCGATTCCGGCCTTGGGTGACTGTCTGTGTGGAGTTTACACATTTTCCCCGTGTCTGTGTGGGTTTCCTCCCACAGTCCAAAAGATGTGCAGGTTAGGGGTAAATTGGCCATACTAAATTGCCTGTTAGTGTTAGGTGCATGGGGGGGTTGGGTTACTCTTCAGAGGGTCGGGTTGGGCTGAAGGGCCTGTCCCTACACTGTAGGGAATCTCACCTAGAATATATTCACATGGATAGAAGGTTGGCTTGTTAATCTTCTTTGGAAACTTAATTTAGTTCCTATACCCTTGTACTTCAAAAGTCATTTATACAAACAGTAAACTGTTGAGATATCAGCACGCACCTTTGTAACCCAGTAGCCAACCAGCAGCAGAACCACTGGTGCCAACATGTACTTCACGTTATTTGCGAAACTTTTAAAAATTTTGCAACAAATGTGGGAATCTGATGTGAAGTTTAAATGAAATGGGTGCTCACCTCTAGCCTTTTCTTCCCCTAGCCTTGGATTTCTTGAGAAATGCTGAATAGAACGGCACAGCACAGGCCCTTCGGCCCACAATGTTGTGCTGAGCATTTATCGTAATCTCAGCTCAACCTAACCCCACTCACCCCTTGATTTACTGCCGTCCATGGGCTTGTCCAGCAGTTGCTTCAATGTCCCTGATATCTGTGACTCTCCTACCATCACCGCTGGCAGTGCATTCCACACCCCCCCCACTCTCTGTGTAAAGAACCGACCTCTGACATCTCCTTCCTCCAGTCACTTTAAAATTATGACCCCTCATGACAGCCATTTCTATCCTGGGGAAACGTCTCTGACCATCTACTCTATCTATGTCTCTCATTACCTTGTACACCTCGATCAAGTCACCTCTCTTCCTTCCTTCTGTCCAGTGTGAAAAGCCCCAGCTCACTCAACCTCTCTTCATAAGACATGCCCTCCAGTCCAGGCAATATCCTGGTAAATCCCCTCTGCATCTTCTCTAAAGCATCTACATCCTTCCTATAATGAGGTGACCAGAACTGAACACAATATTCCAAGTGTAGTCTTCGAGGAGAAACTGAGGTCTGCAGATGCTGGAGATCAGAGTGAAAATGTGGTGCTGGAAAAGCGCAGCAGGTCAGGCAGCATCCAAGGAGCAGGAGATTCGACGTTTCGGGCATAAGCCTTCCTGAAGAAGGGCTTATGCCCGAAACATCGAATTTCCTGTTCCTTGGATGCTGCCTGACCTGCTGCGTTTTTCCAGCAACACATTTTCAGCTCCAAGTGTAGTCTAACTAGTGCTCTATCGAGCTGCAGCAAAACCTCGTGCCTCTTAAACTCAATCCCCCTGTTAGTGAAAACCAAAACACCATACGCCTTCTTAACCCTGTCAACCTGAGGTGGCAACTTTGAGGGATCTATAGGTGTGGACCCCAAGATCCCTCTGTTCCTCCACCCTGCTAAGAATCCCATCATTAACCCTGTAATCTGCATTCAAATTCGACCTTCCAAAAATAAGTCCCCTCACATTTTTCCAGTTTGAACTCCATCTGCCATGTCTCAGCCCAGTTCTGCATCCTGTCAATGTCCTGTCGCAACCTACAACAGCCCTCCACACTACCTACAAACCACTGACCTTTGTGTCATCGGCAAACGTACTAACCCACCCTTCCACTTCCTCATCCAAGTCATTTATAAAAATCGCAAAGAGCAGTGGCCCAAGAATAGATCCCTATTGAACATCACTGGTCAGCGAGCTCCAGGCTGAATACTTTCCATCTACTACCACCCTCTATCTTCTATGGGCCAGCCAATTCTGTATCCAGCCAGCCAGATTTCCCAGTATCCCATACCTCCTAATGTTCTAAATGAGCCTATTGTTGGGAACCTTATCAAATTTAACGGTGGAAAGGGATCGGTATGTACTGCTGGGGGAAAGGCAATTATGATGTGATTAGGCAGGATTTAGGATGCATAGGATGGGGAAGGAAACCACAGGGAATGGGCACAACTGAAATGTGGAGCTTATTCAAGGAACAGCTACTGCGTGTCCTTGATAAGTATGTACCTGTCAGGCAGGGAGGAAGTGGTCGAGTGAGGGAGCCGTGGTTTACTAAAGACGTTGAATCTCTTGTCAAGAGGCAAAAGAAGGCTTATGTTAGGATGAGATGTGAAAGCTCAGTTTGAGAGTTACAGGTTAGCCAGGAAAGACCGAAAGAGAGAGCTAAGGAGAGCCAGCAGGGGACATGAGAAGTCGTTGGCAGGTAGGATCAAGGAAAACCCTAAAGCTTTCTATAGGTAGATCAAGAATAAAAGAATAATGAGAGTAAGGTTAGGGCCAATCAAATATAGGAGTGGGAAGTTGCACATGGAGTCCGAGGAAATGGGAAAGTGCTAAATAAATATTTTTCGTCAGTATTCACACTGCAAAAAGATAATATTGTCGAGGAGAATACTGAGATACAGGCTACTAGACTAGACGGGATTGAGGTTCACAAGGAGGAGGTGTTAGCAATTCTGGAAAGTGTGAAAATAGATAGGTCCCCTGGGCCAGATGGGATTTATCCCAGGATTCTCTGGGAAGCCAGGGAGGAGATTGCAGAGCCTCTGGCTTTAGTCTCTATGTCATCATTGTCTACAGAAACAGTGCCAGAAGACTGGAGGATAGCAAATGTTGTCCCCTTGTTCAAGAAGGGGAGTAGAGACAACCTGGTAATGATAGGTCAGTGAGCCTTACTTCGGGTGTGGGTCAAGTGTTGGAAAGGATAGGATTTATAATCATCTGGAAAGGAAGAAGTTGATTAGGGATAGTCAACATGGTTTTGTGAAGGGTAGGTTGTGCCTCACAAATCTTATTGAGTTCTTTGAGATGGTGACCAAACAGGTGGATGAGGGTAAAGCAGTTGATGTAGGGTATATGGATTTCAGTAAGGGGTTTGATCAGGTTCCCCATGGTAGGCTATTGCACAAAATACAGAGGCATGGGATTGAGGGTGATTTAGCGGTTTGGGTCAGAAATTGGCTAGCTGAAAGAAGACAGAGGGTGGTGGTTGATGGGAAATGTTCATCCTGGAGTTCAGTTATGACCAGTGTACCATAAGGATCTGTTTTGGGGCCACTGCTGTTTGTCATTTTTATAAATGACCTGAATGAGGGTTGGGTTAGAAGGATGGGTTAGTAAATTTGTGGATGACACTAAGATTGGTGGAGTTGTGAACAGTGCGGAAGGATGTTGCAGATTACAGGGGGACATAGATAAGCTGCAGAGCTGGGCTGAGGGGTGGCAAATGGAGTTTAATGTGGAAAAATGCGAGGTGATTCACTTTGGAAGGAGCAACAGGAATAAAGAGTACTGGGCTAATGGTAAGATTTGTGGTAGTGTGGATGAGCAGAGAGATCTCGGTGTCCATCTATCATGTACAGATCCCTGAAAGTTGCCCCCAAGGTTGATAGGGTTGTTAAGAAGGCATACGATGTGTGAGGTTTTATTGGGAGAGGGATTGAGTTTGGAACCATGAGGTCACGTTGTAGCTGTATTAAACTCTGGTGCGGCTGCACTTGGAGTATAGCGTACAGTTCTGGTCACCGCATTATAAGAAGGATGTGGAAGCTTTGGAAAGGGTGCAGAGGAGATTTACCAGGATGTTGCCTGGTATGGAGGGAAGGTCTTATGAGGAAAGACTGAGGGACTTGAGGCTGTTTTTGTTTAGAGGAGAAGGTTGAGAGGTGACTTAGTAGAGACATATAAGATAATCAGAGGGTTAGATAGGGTGGACAGAGAGAGCCTTTTTCCTCAGATGGTGATGGCTAGCACGAGGGACATAGCTTGAAATTGAGGGGTGATAGATACAGGACAGATGGCAGAGGTAGTTTCTTTAGTCAGAGAGTAGTAGGGGGGTGGAACGGCCTGCCTGCAACAGTAGTAGACTCACCAACTTTAAGGGTATTTAAATGGTCATTGGATAAACATATGGACGAGGATGGAATAGTGCAGGATAGATGGGCTCCTGATTGGTTCCACAGGTCAGCGCAACATCGAGGGCCAAAGGGCCTGTACTGCGCTGGAATGTTCTATGTTCTATGTTCTAAAAGCCTTACTGAAATCCATGTACACCACGTCCACTGCTTGACCTTTGTCAACTTGCCTTGTCATATCCTCAAAGAACTCAGTAAGGTTTGTGAGGCATGACCTGCCCCTCACAAAGCCACACTGACTATCCTCAATCATACTATATTTTTCCAAATAGTCTAAATCCTATCTCTCGGAATCCTTTCCAGTGCCTTGCTTACCACAGACGTAAGAGTGAGCAGTCGGTCATTCCCAGGGATTTCCCTATTCCCTTTCTTGAACAGAGGAACAACATTCGCCTCCCTGTGGAGAGTCAGGATGCAAAGATCATTGCCAGAGGCACAGCAATCCCATTCCTCGCTTCCCATAGCATCCTTGGATATATCTGGTTCGGCCCTGGGGACTTATCTATTGTGATGCTTCCCAGAATTCCCAGCACATCAACTTCCTTAATATCAATCTGTTCAAGCTGATTAACCTGGTCCAAGGTGTTTTCTCTCTCTCAACAAGGTCCCTCTCTCGAATGAATACTGAAACAAAAAGCTCGTTTTGGGCCTCCCCTATCTCGTCAGACTCCAGGCACAAGTTCCCGCCACTGACCCTGATCGGCCCTACCCTCTCTCTGATCGTTCTCTGATTCCTCAAGTAAATGTAGAACGCCTTTGGGTTTTCCCTAATCCTGCCCACCAAGGCTTCCTCGTGCCCCCTCCTTGCTTTCCTCAGTCCATTTCGGAGTTCTTGCCTGGCTACCCTGGAATCCTGTAAAGCTGTGCCAGATCCTTGCTTCCACAACCTTAACTAAGCTTCCTTCTTCCTTTTGACGAGAAGCTCCTCTGCTCTTGTCATCCAAAGCTCCTTCATCTTACCATTCCTTGCCTGTCTCAGTGGGACAAAGTTATCTAACACTCGCAACAAGTGCTCCTTAAACAGCCTCCACGTTTCTGTTGTACATTTCCTGTGGAACAATTGTTCCCAATTTATACTCCACAGCTCCTGTCTAATAGCAGTATAATTTTCCCTGCCCCAATTAAATACCTTCCCATACTACCTCTCTCCATGGCTATGGCAAAGTTGAGGCAATTGTGGTCACTGTCACTGAAATGCTCTCCCACTGAGAGAGCTGACACCTGGCCCATTGCCTAGCAGCAAATCCAATATGGCCGCCCCCAGTTGGCCTATCTCCATATTGAGTCAGGAATGCTTCCTGGACACACCTGACAAAATCGCCTCCATCCAGACCATCTGCACTAAGGAGGTATTACAGTTGAATAAAGGCAACGGCAGACAGAGGAGGGAGGAGCTGGGGAGAGGGAGAGGAGCCCAGCAGGAAAGACAGTGAGACAGCAACGGCAGGGATTCCTGAGGGTAATTCAGGAGAGACAGCAGAGATTCATCCCGAGGAGAAAGGAGCATAGTGCAGGGAGGATGAGGCAATCATGGCTGACAAGGGAAGTCAGGGATAGCATAAAAGCAGAAGCATTAATGTGGTGAAGGGCAGTGGGAAACCAGAGGACTGTGAAGCCTACAAAGGCCAACAGAGAGCAACAAAAAAACGAAATAAGGAGGGAGAAGATTAAATATGAGGGTAAGCTAGCCAGTAATATAAAGGAAGACTGTAAGAGTTTTTTTTAGATATATAAAGGGCAAAATAGAGGCAAAAGTGGAGATTGGGCTGTGAAAAATGATGCTGGAGAGAGAGTAGTGGGGAACAAGGAAATGGCTGAGGAATTGAATAATTACTTTGCATCAGTCTTCATGATGGAAGGCATGAGTAATATCTCAAAGATTCAAGAGAGTGAGGGGGCAGAGCTGAGTATGGTGGCCATCGCCAAGGAGAAGGTGCTAGGAAAACGGAATGGCCTAAAGGCGGATATATCACCTGGACCAGATGGACTACACCACAGAGTTCTAAGGGAGTTAACTGAACAGATAGCGGAGGCATCAGTGGTGATCTTTCAGGAATCACTAGAATCAGGGAGGGTCTCAGAGAACTGGAAAATCACTAACGTGACATCCTGTTTAAAAAAGGGAGTAAGGCAAAAGATGGAAAATTACAGACTGATTAGCCTAACCTCAGTCATGGGTAAGATCCTGGAATCTATTGTGAAGGATGAGAATTAGAATCCCTACAGTGCAGAATCAGGCCCTTCGGCCCAACAAGTCCACACCAACCCTCTAAAGAGTATCACCCCAAACCCATCACTCTACATTTACACCTGACTAGGGCATCTAACATACACATCCTTGAACACTACGGGCAATTTAGCATGGCCAATTCAGCTAACCTGCACATCAGGGGATTGTGGGAGGAAAGTGGAGCAAACCCATGCAGACACGGAGAGAACATGCAAACTCCACACAGACAATCACCCTAGGCTGGAATTGAACCTGGGTCCCTGGTACTGTGAGGCAGCAGTGCTAACCACAGAGCCACAGTGGCGCCCTTAATACGTCTTAAGACTTCTGAGCACTTGGAAGTATATGGTAAAATAGGACAAAGTCAGTATGGTTTCATCAAGGGGAGGTCATGCCTGACAAATCTGTTAGCATTCTTTGAGGAAGTACCGAGCAGGTTAGACCAAGGAGAGCCAATGGATGTTATCCACCTGGACTTCAAAAAGGCCTTTGACAAGGTGCTGCACAGGAGGCTACTGAGTAAGATAAGGGCCCATGGTGTCAGAGGCAAGGTGCTGATATGGAGAGATGATTGGCTGCCAGGCAGAAAGCAGAGAGTGGGGATAAAAGGATCTTCTCAGGATGGCAGCCGGTGACAAGTGATGTTCCAAAGGTTCAGTCTTGGGACCACAACTTCTCACTTTATACATGAACAATCTCGATGAAGGAACTGAGGGCATTCTGGCTAAGTTTGCAGATGATACAAAGATAGGTAGAGGGACAGGTAGCATTGAGGAGGCGGGGAAGCTGCAGAAGGATTCGGACAGGGTAGGAGAGTGAGCAAAGAAGTGGCAGGTGGGATACAACATGGGAAAGTGTGAGGTCATGCACTTTGGACAGAAGGATCGAGGCATGGACTATTTTCCAAATGGGGAGAAAATTCTGAAGTTTGAAGTGCAAAGGGACTTGGGAATTCTAGTCCCGGATTCTCTCAAGGTAAACCTGCAGGTTGAGTTAGTAGTCAGGAAAGCAAATGCAATGATGGCATTTATTTTGAGAGGACTTGAATATAAAAGTGGGGATGTACTTCTGAGGCTCTATAAGGCTCTGATCAGAGCACATTTGGAGTATTGTGTACAGTTTTGTGCCCTATATCTCAGGAAGGATGGACTGGCCCTGGAACAGAGGAAGGTCACAAGAATGGTCCCAGGAATGAAAAGCTGCACATCTGAGGAACGTTTGAGGACTCTGGGTTTATACTCGATGGAGTTTAGAAGGATGTGGGGGGATCTAACTGAAACATACAGAATACGGAATGGCCTGGACAGAGTGGATGTGGGGGAGATGTTCCCATTGGGAGGAGAGACTAGCACCCAAGGGCACAGCCTTAGAGTAAAGGGAAGGCCTTTCAGAATGGAGATAAGGAGAAACTTCTTCATCCAGAGAGTGGGGAATCTATGGAATTCACAGCCACAGAAGGCTGTGGGGGCCGGGTCATTGAGTAGATTTAAGACACAGGTAGATAGGTTCTTGGTTACCAAGGGGATCAAGGGTTACTGGGAGAAAGCGGGAGAATGGGGTTGAAAAACTTATCAGCCATGATTGAATGGCGGAGCAGACTCGATGGGCCGAATGGCCTAATTTCTACTCCTATGTCTTGTGGTCTTACGAAACGTTCAGAACATGGGTTAGGTTCCAACTCAAGCCCTCTGTCTAATTCCACAGTTTCAGAAGGAGGTGACCCTGGAGAAGGTGTGGATTGAGGTGATTGATCTGGGATAAAGAATGTCAGTCAATGGAGAAAGACTGGGGAAACTCGGCAGGTCTGGCAGCAGCTGGGAAGAGAGAGAGAAACAGAGTGAACATCGTTTGTGAGCCTGACGGGACAGGTCTTCAGACAATCCCCACTAAGGGTCACTGGACTCCAAACGTTAACTCTGCCTTTCCATCTCTGTGGACCCTGCCACATTTCTCTGGCAATTTGTTTTTTTTTCTTTCGTTTGTTCCAGATCTTCAACATCCTGTGTCTCATTATAAAAGCTGGGGAGGGGGCATCATGGTGTTCTCATTTGAGCACAGAGAGTTCAGAGGGCATCGAGAGGGAGCACTCAAAACCACAAACAGTTTGGATAGCGTTAGTTGGCCAGAGGTGATACCAAAAGAAGTGTGCATACTGGGAACCAGAAACAGAAGCTGCTGGAAAAGCTCAGCAGGTCTGTGGAGGGAAGTCAGAGATAACGTTGCGGGTTCTTCAAAGGAAAGGTCACTGGACCCGAAATATGAGCGGTGGTAAATTTAAGGTGGCTGGCAAAGAGGGAGATGAGGGGACTATTTTTTGATTTCTTGACTCATACCCGTGGTCCCCATGGTTCTGAAAGATCACTGTATTCTTCA
>NC_083453.1:3837500-3875000 GCF_020745735.1 Hemiscyllium ocellatum
GGCACTATGGGACAATTTAGCATGGCCAATCCACCCTAACCTGCACATCCCTGGGCACTATGGGACAATTTAGCATGGCCAATCCACCCTAACCTGCACATCCCTGGGCACTATGGGACAATTTAGCATGGCCAATCCACCCTAACCTGCACATCCCTGGGCACTATGGGACTATTTAGCATGGCCAATCCACCCTAACCTGCACATCCCTGGACACTATGGGACAATTTAGCATGGCCAATCCACCCTAACCTGCACATCCCTGGACACTATGGGACAATTTAGCATGGCCAATCCACCCTAACCTGCACATCTTTGGACTGTGGGAGGAAACTGGAGCAACTGGGAAAAAACCCAGACAGACAGTGACCTGAGGCTGGAATTGAACCTCAGTCCCTGGTGCTGTGAGGCAGCAGTGCTAACCACTAAGCCACTGTGGCATTGCTGAGAATCCAACCTTATTCAGGTTACCTTATTCAGGTTTGTGGGTGGCACAGTGGTTAGCACTGCTGCCTCACAGCACCCGAGACTCGGGTTCAATTCCCAACTCAGGCGACTGCAAACTCCACACAGTCATTCTCCCCGTGTCTGCGTGGGTTTCCTCCGGGTGCTCCGGTTTCCTCCCACAGTCCAAAGATGTGTGGGTCAGGTGAATTGGCCATGCTAAATTGCCTGTAGTGTTAGGTAAGAGGTAAATGTGGGGGTATGGGTGGGTTGCGCTTCGGCGGGTCGGTGTGGTCTTGTTGGGCCGAAGGGCCTGTTTCCACATTGTTAGTAATCTCATCTAATCTACCTGTGTCGTCGTGGGGAGCAGGTTCCTCTTTCTAGGCCAGTCAGTGCCTGACTGAAGTACGGGTGAAAATGAGGTGTGGACTTGGAAGGAGTCCCAAGGCGAGTTAGATGCTTGAGAGAGAGAGTGCCAAATCTGACCCTTCTTCTGAACTCTTGTGGAAAACTCCACAGGCTCTCCCACTCTCTGGGTGAAGATATTTTTCCTCATCTCAGTCTGAAATGGTCTACCCTCTGTCCTTAGACTGTGACCCCCTGGTTCGGAACTCCCTGGTCATCGGGAACATCCTTCCTGTGTTTACCCTGTCTAGTCCGGTTAGAAGTTTCTCTGAGATCTTCTCTGAGTGAATATAATCCTAACTGATCCAGTCTGTCTTTATACATCAGCCCTGCCATCCCAGGAATCAGTCTGGGAAACCTTTGCTGTACTCCCTCCATCACCAGAACATCCTTCCTCAGATAAGGAGACCCACACTGCACACAATACCCCAGGTGTGGTCTCACCAAGGCCCTGTCCAACTGCAGCAAGACATCCCTGCTCCTGTACTCAAACCCTCTCACTATCCCATTGACCTTCGCCACCTCCTGCTGCCCCCTGCAGGCTGACTTACAGTGACTGGTGTACAAGGGGACCCCGGGCTCACTGCACCTCCCCCCTTTCCCAATCTCTCGCCACTCAGAGAATAATCCACCTTCCTGCTTAATGTGGGTAACCTCACATTTATCCACATTAAGCTGCATCGGCTATATATGTGTCCATTCACTCAATGCGTCTGTAGAAGACGTTAAAAGACATTCACTGGCTCAATAGAGAGACACTAATTCCTTTGATTGGGGTGGGGAGGGGAGCAGGAAGTCCTCATCAAGGGGCAGATCTATAAATCGAGGTCGAGGCCCAGTGAGGAAGGGGAGCTGGGTGGCATCAACTGAAAACTCCAAAACGAAAATGGATTAGGTTGCCATCGGGCCTAGGTGGGAGCAAGTGGCAAGATGTGTGGAATGGGGTTAGATTGGGATTAAGGTTTAGATTTAAAATTTATTGTCTTGTGTGCTCAAGTACAGGAGTACAGTGAAAAGTGTCACCATTCCCGGTGCCAAAAGTACAAAATCCTAGGTACAAGATGAGAAAAATAAAACACTCAAGCTTAGGTAATGTGATCTCCGCTGAAAGGTTCCTCACCACAGTTTGGTTTTAGTACAAAGTAGGAAAATAACATTCAAAAGTAAACATGACTTTGTTACGGGTTCAGTCGGAATTGAACAGCAGGAGAGTTTGGGGGCTGGAATTGTTGCTTAATTACTGTTTCGACACAAGTTCACTTACCGTTTATCGAGGTCCTCCTCGCAATCTCCCACAGTACAAGACCGAATGCCCAGATGTCTGTCGCTTTATATGACTCGAAGCTGTTGGTGCGGATTGTCTCATCCAGCACCTCCGGAGCCATATAGCGCTTGGTCCCGACTTTGGGATTGTTTCCGACGTCCAGGAAGTCATTGTTCTGGGAGTGGATGACTGCTAAGCCTGGAAGGAGAAAAGATCACAGTGAGTCGGTCAGCCGAACAAAACATAGACAGGCACAGAAACAGGCGGAGTGAATGCTTGAAGCTGCAAAGGGCTCCATCCCAAGCACACTGTTGAAGGAGGTGTCGAGGGCAAATGCCCCTCCCAGCAATCGGGGGATCTGAGCTGGTGAAGTGGAGAACCAGGGACACCCCCAGTCAGCATTCACAAGGATCTGATCTTCTGTGCCCACTCCCAGCACTGCTTCCCGTTCACTCAGACCATTGTCCGGTCCCACCTCACCATTCCCCGTCTCCCACTCCCATCACGGAGACCTGCATAAATACCATCCCCCAGCCCCAAAACACCCCTGCCCCTGCCCCTGCCTCTGCCCTACATCCCCTCAAATCCCCCCAAACCCCCTCCTGCTGCTGATTGGCTACTGAGTTCATGCAGGCATCTTCATGCTGATTGGATAGTGATTGGGCATGGGCTATTTGCTGCTGATTGGCTATTGATTGCCTACAGGCAGCTTGCTGCTGATTGGCTATTGGTTGCGTACAGGCATCTTGCTGCTGATTGGCTATTGATTGTGTACAGGAATATTGCTGCTGATTGGCTATTGGTTGCGTACAGGCATCTTGCTGCTGATTGGCTATTGATTGTGCACAGGAATATTGCTGCTGATTGGCTATTGATTGCGTACAGGCATCTTGCTGCTGATTGGCTATTTGCGCACAGGAATATTGCTGCTGATTGGCTATTGAGTACAGGAATATTGCTGCTGATTGGCTATTGAGTACAGGCATCTTGCTGCTGATTGGCTATTGGTTGAGTACAGGCATCTTGCTGCTGATTGGCTATTGATTGCGCACAGGCATCTTGCTGCTGATTGGCTATTGGTTGAGTACAGGCATCTTGCTGCTGATTGGCTATTGATTGTGCACAGGAAGATTGCTGCTGATTGGCTCTTGATTGCATACAGATATATTGCTACTGATTGGCTAATGATTGCTTACAGGCATCTTGATGTTGATTGGCTATTGATTGCCTACAGCTGAAAATGTGTTGCTGGAAAAGCGCAGCAGGTCAGGCAGCATCCAAAGAACAGGAAATTCGACGTTTCGGGCATAAGCCCTTCTTCAGGAATCCTATTGATCGCCTACAGGCAGCTTGCTGCTGATTGGCTATTGATTGTGTATAGGAAGATTGCTGCTGATTGGCTATTGATTGCATACAGATATATTGCTGCTGATTGGCTATTGATTGCGTACAGGCGTCTTGCTGCTGATTGGCTTTTGATTGTGCACAGGCATTTGCTGCTGATTGGTTTTTGATTGCATACAGATATATTGCTGCTGACTGGCTAATGATTGCGTACAGGCATCCTGCTGCTGATTGGCTTTTGATTGCTTACAGGCATCTTGTTGTTGATTGGTTATTGATTGCCTACAGGCAGTTTGCTGCTGATTGGTTATTGATTGCCTACAGGCAGCTTGCTGCTGATTGGCTATTGATTGCCTATAATCATCTTGCTGCTGATTGGCTAATGATTGAGCACCGGCATCCTGCTGCTGATTGGCTTTTGATTGCTTACAGGCATCTTGTTGATTGGCTTTTGATTGCCTACAGGCAGTTTGCTGCTGATTGGCTATTGATTGCCTATAGTCATCTTGCTGCTGATTGGCTATTGATTGCGTGCAGGCATCTGGCTGCTGATTGGCTTTTGTTTGCATACAGGTATATTGCTACTGATTCACTAATGATTGCGTACAGGCATCCTGCTGCTGATTGGCTATTGATTGTGCACCGGCATTTTGCTGCTGATTGGCTATTGATTGCGTACAGGCATTTGCTGCTGATGGGCTATCGATTGTGCACAGGCATTTGCTGCTGATTGGCTATTGATTGTGTACAGGAATCTTGATGCTGATTGGCTATTGATTGAGTAAAGGCATCTTGATGCTGATTGGCTATTGACTGTGTGCAGGAATCTTGCTGCTGATTGGCTATCAATTGTGCACTGGAAGATTGCTGCTGATTGGCTATTGATTGCGTCCCGGCATCTTGATGCTGATTGGCTCTTGATTGCGCACATATATATTGCTACTGATTGGCTAATGATTGCTTACAGGAGAAAGTGAGGTCTGCAGATGCTGGAGATCAGAGCTGAAAATGTATTGGTGGAAAAGCGCAGCAGGTCAGGCAGCATCCAAAGAACAGGAGATTCGACATTTCGGGCATAAGCCCTTCTTCAGGAATCCTATTGATCGCCTACAGGCAGCTTGCTGCTGATTGGCTATTGATTGTGTATAGGAAGATTGCTGCTGATTGGCTATTGATTGCATACAGATATATTGCTGCTGATTGGCTATTGATTGCGTACAGGCGTCTTGCTGCTGATTGGCTTTTGATTGTGCACAGGCATTTGCTGCTGATTGGTTTTTGATTGCATACAGATATATTGCTGCTGATTGGCTAATGATTGCGTACAGGCATCCTGCTGCTGATTGGCTTTTGATTGCTTACAGGCATCTTGTTGTTGATTGGTTATTGATTGCCTACAGGCAGTTTGCTGCTGATTGGTTATTGATTGCCTACAGGCAGCTTGCTGCTGATTGGCTATTGATTGCCTATAATCATCTTGCTGCTGATTGGCTAATGATTGAGCACCGGCATCCTGCTGCTGATTGGCTTTTGATTGCTTACAGGCATCTTGTTGATTGGCTTTTGATTGCCTACAGGCAGTTTGCTGCTGATTGGCTATTGATTGCCTATAGTCATCTTGCTGCTGATTGGCTATTGATTGCGTGCAGGCATCTGGCTGCTGATTGGCTTTTGTTTGCATACAGGTATATTGCTACTGATTCACTAATGATTGCGTACAGGCATCCTGCTGCTGATTGGCTATTGATTGTGCACCGGCATTTTGCTGCTGATGGGCTATTGATTGCGTACAGGCATTTGCTGCTGATGGGCTATCGATTGTGCACAGGCATTTGCTGCTGATTGGCTATTGATTGTGTACAGGAATCTTGATGCTGATTGGCTATTGATTGAGTAAAGGCATCTTGATGCTGATTGGCTATTGACTGTGTGCAGGAATCTTGCTGCTGATTGGCTATCAATTGTGCACCGGAAGATTGCTGCTGATTGGCTATTGATTGCGTCCTGGCATCTTGATGCTGATTGGCTCTTGATTGCGCACATATATATTGCTACTGATTGGCTAATGATTGCTTACAGGAGAAAGTGAGGTCTGCAGATGCTGGAGATCAGAGCTGAAAATGTATTGGTGGAAAAGCGCAGCAGGTCAGGCAGCATCCAAGGAACAGGAGATTCGACATTTCGGGCATAAGCCCTTCTTCAGGAATGATTGCTATTGATTGTGCACAGGCATCTGGCTGCTGATTGGCTGGTGATTGTACACAGGGTCTTGCTGCTGATTGGCTATTGATTGTGTACAGGAATCTTGCTGCTCATTGGCTATTGATTATGTATATACATCTTGCTGCTGATTGGCTATTGATTGGGTACAGGAACTTGCTGCTGATTGGCTATTGATTGCATACAGCCATCTTGGTGACCAGTGACATCCAGGTATCTTGCTGTTGTTTGCTATGATTTCCATTCCGCTAACCAATGTTTCGTCCTGAAAGATGGTTACATATTTTTCCCAAAATATACACTTGGCAAGGAAAGCTGTGGCATCATTCGACTGAGGTCAAGAAAGAGGCTGCATTGAAATAGCCCCTCCTCACATTTCACAGTAAGTAACCACGCGTTGCAATGATGAGCAATTTTGGATCTGCTGACAAAACGTATCAGCCATTTTGAGCACAGCAGCAGTGACTGAGTGATATTGTCAGAGGGAGGGATGTTGGTCAGTACACCAAGAGTGCGACCTGATATTTTCCAAACACTGCTGCAGGATTTCTAGGAGGTAGCTGAGGCCATGAAATGGGGTGACATTGCTTTGATTTTAATATTTTACCTGAGAGACAACAACTCTGATCACCATCATCCTCTCGCCATGGCACTCTGCTTACATCTGGAGTGGGGCTTGAATTTGAAACCACAACGCTATTGACATCACTTGGTTGGCAATTATGCCCTGAGTATCGCACACTCATCACCAAGTGGTTAAAGAAAATTGCTGGTGTCTGGGAATCATTTGAAGGCCACGGAAGGGAAGTGAATAAGGAAAATTAAAACCACTAAGCCAAAATATATTTCTTTCAAGTGGTTTTGGACATTATTAGGCAATCCATCTGTGTGGAACGGTGTCACTCTGTGTCCGCAAATACCATTTTAGGGAATGATAGAGCAGACCACTAGGCCACAGGCTCAGGCGTATGAGTTGGCTGAAGGAACGTCAGCCGTTGAAGAGGGGAGAGGGATTTAGCCTGTCCCCGGTCATTATTTAGTGAAGTAAAGATGCAAATTACAAGCATGGGCAGAATTCATTTGCCAACATCCACTCCCCTTATTGGTTACCGGGGGGAATTGACAGCGAAGAGGAAAATGGTGAGGCCTTGTTCAGTCAGACCTGCGCAAAACCCTCTCCCAACCGACAGAGCTAAAGACTGATTGGTACAGGCAGGGAAGTTCAAGACAGAAGAAAGATCAGTAACAGCAGAGGGGTAAGATTCCTGAGAAACTGGGCCAGGTGGAAGGTTTGGAGGTTAAATCCTGTCAGACCACATGGTTTGTTTTTTTTTTAGCTGCTTTGACGTCCAGGAGTGAGAGAGACTGGCTAAAGCAGAAGCAGCGCTAAAATTGAAAATGAAAAAAAAACATACCAAGAAACAAAAACAGAAATTGCTGGAGAAACTCAGCAGGTCTGGCAGCATCTGTGGAGTGAGAGAGGAGAGTTTCGAGTCTGGTCACCCTTCTTCAGAGCTAAAAGGTCAGGTTGAAGAGTTATGAAAGAAGGAGGAGAGTGGCACATGGGGAAGCTACCATGCAGGCAGCCCAACTGGGAGGTGAAGCTGGGAGGGGAGGGCGTGAAGTAAAGGGGAAGGAAAGGTGAGCACAATGTTACTTTGTTGCCAGTCCCTGAGCCAGTGAAAGCTCACAGAGAGCATGTAGCTGGTTAGTCGGTGTTACCTAGGTCTGCGATGCAACACTGTTTGTTTCTCTTGACGAGAATGTTTCGGCTTTTGAGGTCTCGGTGAGCGATGGCGGCCTTGCCGGGCGTACCAATGATCTCCGCGTGCAGGTGGACCAGGCCGCTGATGATGGACAGCGCGAGTCTCAGGCAGCCCTCTGTGTCGACCGTGTTACACTGCAGGTAGTCGTACAGCGAGCCGTTCTCATGGTAACGCGTGATGAGCCAGAGCTGGGTACTCGAGTTCCGTGACGTCATGTCCGAGGCGATGAACCCTGGAGGGAAGGGGGGAAACAGCTGGTCAGACTCTCCCGGGGGACGCAGCGGGATGAGCTCTTCCGAATCATCAAGGCCCCAAAATGATGGCGATCAGCACAAAGGGAGCTCAATTCCATTCCGCCGAAATTCACAGACACGTGGAGAAATGAACAGGAACGGGGATAAGCCGCTCGATACAGACGGGAATACATAGGAATAAGGAGTAGGCCCCTCGATACAGACGGGAATGCATAGGAACAGGCACTAGGCCCCTCGATACGATGGGAATACCTAGGAACGTGGAGTAGCCCCCTCGATACAGACGGGAATACATGGGAACAGGGACTAGACCCCTCGATACAGACGGGAATACATAGGAAGAGAGAGTTGGCCCCTCGATACAGACGGGAATACATAGGAACCGGCACTAGTCCCCTCGATACGACAGGAATACATAGGAACGTGGAGTAGCCCCCTCGATACAGACGGGAATACATGGGAACAGGGACTAGACCCCTCGATACAGACGGGAATACATAGGAAGAGGGAGTTGGCCCCTCGATACAGACGGGAATACACGGGAATGAATTGACTAATGCCGCCTGGCTCAATCATGACCTTCATTGAAGGAATCTGAAATTTACCTGGTTTGGCCTACCCACCTACTCCAGACCCACAGCCAATGTGGTCGACACCTACCTGGTCTCCAAGGGACAAAATTAGGGAAGGGCGATAAATTCTGGCCCAGCCTGTGACCCACATGTCCCTCAGAAGAATGAAGGAAAATGCGGTGATTGTGATTGCAGGATGGAGCGATGGGGAGAAAGAGCTCCCTTCAGGCCTTGGCCAATTTTCTGAAGGAGTTACCGAGAATATTGTCATGTCGCAACAGTATCGTGTTGTAGATCTCGGTCTCTCGAAACCAGGACTGCTCGTCCCTTGAGGAGAAAATCTTGACGGCCACGTTTTCCCCCTGCCACACGCCTCTCCACACCTCCCCGTAGCGACCTTTCCCTGGACAAGGCGAAATGGGATGAGAAAGCGGATTAGAGACAGGGAGACTGGCTTTAGCAATGCCCTCACGGAAAGTAGGCCCGTCCTCTGATAAGAAACCGGGCCGTGGAGAGGGGCTCAACTGTGATTAGCTGGACTGAGTACAAGCGTGGGCATGGTGGCTCAGTGGTTAGCACTGCTGCCTCACAGCGCCAGGGACCTGGGTTCGATTCTACCCTTGGGCGACTGTCTGTGTGGAGTTTGCACATTCTCCCCGTGTCTGTGTGGGTTTCCTCCCATAATCCAAAGGTGTGCAGGTTAGGGTGGATTGTCTGTGCTCAATGGTACAGGGATGTGCAGGTTATATTGCCCCGTAGTGCCCAACGACAAGCTGACCGGGTGGGTTAACCATGGGAATGCGGCGTGAGAGGGTAGCGGGGGAGGGTGGGATGCCCTTCAGAGGATTGTTGTGGACCTGATGGACCGAATGGCCTACTGCCAAGCTGTTGGGATTTCATGAAAGCAAGAGTTGTTTGAGTTTGAACTGAACCTGAGAAGGTAGGTCAGTTACGAAAGCGTTCCGGAACGTAAAAAGGAAGGGAAAACGATCATTCCCAGAAGGAGTGCTCGAGGCTGTGATGCCCCGCCCACTCCAGATGAAGAGGCTTCTGACAACTGTCGGTTCCATCATAGAATCGCTACAGTGTGGAGACAGGCCATTTGGCCCAACCACTCCGTGCCGACCCTCTCAAGAGTAACCCAGATCCACTCCCCTAACCTATTATTCTACATTTCCTCCTGACTCATGCCTCTAACCGGCACATCCCTGGGCACTATGGGACAATTTAGCATGGCCAATCCACCCTAACCTGCACATCCCTGGGCACTATGGGACAATTTAGCATGGTCAATCCACTCTAACCTGCACACCCCTGGGCACTATGGGACAATTTAGCATGGCCAATTCACCCTAACCTGCACATCCGTGGGCACTATGGGACAATTTAGCATGGCCAATCCACTCTAACCTGCACACCCCTGGGCACTATGGGACAATTTAGCATGGCCAATCCACCCTAACCTGCACATCCGTGGGCACTATGGGACAATTTAGCATGGCCAATTCACCCTAACCGGCACATCCCTGGGCACTATGGGACAATTTAGCATGGCCAATCCACCCTAACCTGCACATCCCTGGGCACTATGGGACAATTTAGCATGGCCAATCCACCCTAACCTGTACATCCCTGGGCACTATGGGACAATTTAGCATGGCCAATCCACCCTAACCTGCACATCCCTGGGCACTATGGGACAATTTAGCATGGCCAATCCACCCTAACCTGCACATCCCTGGGCACTATGGGACAATTTAGCATGGCCAATCCCACCCTAACCTGCACATCCCTGGGCACTATGGGACAATTTAGCATGGCCAATCCACCCTAACCTGCACATCCCTGGACACTATGGGACAATTTAGCATGGCCAATCCACCCTAACCTACACATCCCCGGGCACTACGGGGCAATTTAGCATGGCCAATCCACCCTAACCTGCACATCCCTGGGCACTATGGGACAATTTAGCATGGCCAATCCACCCTAACCTGCACATCCCTGGGCACTATGGGACAATTTCCCATGTCCAATCCACCCTAACCTGCACATCCCTGGACACTATGGGACAATTTAGCATAGACAATCCACCCTAACCTGCACATCCCTGGGCACTATGGGACAATGTAGCATGGCCAATCCACCCTAACCTGCACATCCCTGGGCACTATGGGACAATTTAGCATGGCCAATCCACCCTAACCCGCACATCCCTGGGCACTATGGGACAATTTAGCATGGCCAATCCACCCTAACCCGCACATCCCTGGGCACTATGGGACAATTTAGCATGGCCAATCCACCCTAACCCGCACATCCCTGGGCACTATGGGACAATTTAGCATGGCCAATCCACCCTAACCTACACATCCCTGGGCACTATGGGACAATTTAGCATGGCCAATCCACCCTAGCCTGCACATCCCTGGGCACTATGGGACAATTTAGCATGGCCAATCCACCCTAACCTGCACATCCCTGGACACTATGGGACAATTTAGCATGGCCAATCCACCCTAACCCGCACATCCCTGGGCACTATGGGACAATTTAGCATGGCCAATCCACCCTAACCTGCACATCTCTGGGCACTATGGGGCAATTTAGCATGGCCAATCCACCCTAACCCGCACATCGCTGGGTACTATGGGACAATTTAGCATGGCCAATCCACCCTAACCTGCACATCCCTAGACACATATGGGACAATTTAGCACGGCCAATCCACCCTAACCTGCACATCCCTGGACACTATGGGACAATTTAGCATGGCCCATCCACCCTAACCTGCACATCCCTGGACACTATGGGACAATTTAGCACGGCCAATCCACCCTAACCTGCACATCCCTGGGCATTATGGGACAATTTAGCACGGCCAATCCACCCTAACCTGCACATCCCTGGGCACTATGGGACAAATTAGCACGGCCAATCCCACCCTAACCTGCACATCCCTGGGCACTATGGGACAATTTAGCACGGCCAATCCCACCCTAACCTGCACATCCCTGGGCACTATGGGACAAATTAGCATGGCCAATCCACCCTAACCTGCACATCCCTGGGCACTATGGGACAATTTAGCACGGCCAATCCACCCTAACCTGCACATCCCTGGACACTATGGGACAATTTAGCACGGCCAATCCCACCCTAACCTGCACATCCCTGGGCACTATGGGACAAATTAGCATGGCCAATCCACCCTAACCTGCACATCCCTGGGCACTATGGGGCAATTTAGCATGGCCAATCCACCCTAACCTGCACATCCCTGGGCACTATGGGACAATTTAGCATGGCCAATCCACCCTAACCTGCACATCCCTGGGCACTATGGGACAATTTAGCATGGCCAATCCACCCTAACCTGCACATCCCTGGGCACTATGGGACAATTTAGCATGGCCAATCCACCCCAACCTACACATCCCTGGACACTATGGGACAATTTAGCATGGCCAATCCACCCCAACCTACACATCCCTGGACACTATGGGACAATTTAGCATGGCCAATCCACCCTAACCTGCACATCCCTGGGCACTATGGGACAATTTAGCATGGCCAATCCACCCTAACCTGCACATCCCTGGACACTATGGGACAATTTAGCATGGCCCATCCACCCTAACCTGCACATCCGTGGACACTATGGGACAATTTAGCATGGCCAATCCACCCTAACCTGCACATCCCTGGGCATTATGGGACAATTTCGCACGGCCAATCCACCCTAACCTGCACATCCCTGGGCACTATGGGACAAATTAGCATGGCCAATCCACCCTAACCTGCACATCCCTGGGCACTATGGGACAATTTAGCACGGCCAATCCACCCTAACCTGCACATCCCTGGGCACTATGGGACAATTTAGCACGGCCAATCCCACCCTAACCTGCACATCCCTGGGCACTATGGGACAAATTAGCATGGCCAATCCACCCTAACCTGCACATCCCTGGACACTATGGGACAAATTAACATGGCCAATCCACCCTAACCTGCACATCCCTGGGCACTATGGGACAATTTAGGATGGCCCATCCACCCTAACCTGCACATCCCTGGACACTATGGGACAATTTAGCATGGCCAATCCACCCTAACCTACACATCCCTGGGCACTATGGGACAATTTAGCATTGCCAATCCACCCTAACCTGCACATCCCTGGACACTATGGGACAAATTAACATGGCCAATCCACCCTAACCTGCACATCCCTGGGCACTATGGGACAATTTAGGATGGCCCATCCACCCTAACCTGCACATCCCTGGACACTATGGGACAATTTAGCATGGCCAATCCACCCTAACCTGCACATCCCTGGGCACTATGGGACAATTTAGCATGGCCCATCCACCCTAACCTGCACATCCCTGGACACTATGGGACAATTTAGGATGGCCCATCCACCCTAACCTGCACGTCCCTGGACATATGGGACAATTTAGCATGGCCAATCCACCCTAACCTGCACATCCCTGGGCACTATGGGACAATTTAGCATGGCCAATCCACCCTAACCTGCACATCCCTGGGCACTATGGGACAATTTAGCATGGCCAATCCACCCTAACCTGCACATCCCTGGGCACTATGGGACAATTTAGCATGGCCAATCCACCCCAACCTACACATCCCTGGACACTATGGGACAATTTAGCATGGCCAATCCACCCCAACCTACACATCCCTGGACAGTATGGGACAATTTAGCATGGCCAATCCACCCTAACCTGCACATCCCTGGGCACTATGGGACAATTTAGCATGGCCAATCCACCCCAACCTACACATCCCTGGACACTATGGGTAATTTAGCATGGCCAATCCACCCTAACCTGCACATCCCTGGGCACTATGGGACAATTTAGCATGGCCAATCCACCCTAACCTGCACATCCCTGGGCACTATGGGACAATTTAGCATGGCCAATCCACCCCATCCTACACATCCCTGGACACTATGGGTAATTTAGCATGGCCAATCCACCCTAACCTGCACATCCCTGGGCACTATGGGACAATTTAGCATGGCCAATCCATCCTAACCTGCACATCCCTGGACACTATGGGACAATTTAGCATGGCCAATCCACTCTAACCTGCACATCGCTGGGCACTATGGATAATTTAGCATGGCCAATCCCTTTGGCATGTGGAAGGACATCAGAGCACCCAGAGGAAGCCCATGCAGACATGGAGAGAATGTGCAAACTGCACACAGACAGTCGCCTGAATTGATCCCGGGTCCCTGGCGCTGTGAGGCAGTGGTGTTACTATAATACTATAAGCGCTGTGTTACTATAATGCAAAATAATACTTAACAGTTTGGGGCACTGTGATATATAAACTCATCTCCTCCCGTCCACATTTAACAGCACAAATGAAGACCATTCTGCCTATCGCAGCTTTGCTAGCCCTTTCCGACAGTAATCCAGAAGGCATCACATAGTGCCGTGCTCTCTCCACAGTATCTGATCTTTCTGGGTTTTGAGTGATAACTCTGACTTTGCGCAGTGATCGATTGCCAGAATTAACCTGGGGGGGGGAGGCTTGCAATCGAAATCTGAGACGCCATTCGCTCACCCTCAGCAGGGAGTGAACACTGCACAGTTTGCACTGACCTACGCACTCGACCAGTGTGATCTGCCGTGCCATAGTTCTCTGGACCAGGAAGGGCAGCCCAGATCCACTCCCCGATGTGCAGGAATGATCGAACAGGTCCTAGGGTGTGACACAAAAAGACATCGCTGTTACTTTTCTGCTGAGAACAGCCCTTACTTGGAACCTGCAAGAACATGACTGCAGTCAGCCTGTGTGCTTCCACTGTCATTGGAAGAGAGCCCACTCTCCTGTCTATCGACAAAACTGAAAGGATGTGGAAGTCTGACATTTTTAAAGCCTTACTGTTTAATGGAACATGGGCATCACCAATATGGTCAGCATTTGTTACCCGGGAGGTGGGCATCACCAACATGGTCAGCGTTTGTTACCCGGGAGGTGGGCATCACCAATATGGTCAGCATTTGTTACCCGGGATGTAGGCATCACCAATATGGTCAGCATTTGTTACCCGGGAGGTGGGCATCACCAACATGGTCAGCGTTTGTTACCCGGGATGTAGGCATCACCAGCATGGTCAGCATTTGTTACCCGGGAGGTGGGCATCACCAACATGGTCAGTGTTTGTTACCCGGGATGTAGGCATCACCAACATGGTCAGCATTTGTTACCCGGGAGGTGGGCATCACCAACATGGTCAGTGTTTGTTGCCTGGGATGTGGGCATCACCAACATGGTCAGCATTTGTTACCCAGGATGTGGGCATCACCAACATGGTCAGCGTTTGTTGCCCAGGATGTGGGCATCACCAACATGGTCAGCGTTTGTTGCCTGGGATGTGGGCATCACCAACATGGTCAGCATTTGTTACCCGGGATGTGGGCATCACCAACATGGTCAGCATTTGTTACCCAGGATGTGGGCATCACCAACATGGTCAGCGTTTGTTGCCCAGGATGTGGGCATCACCAACATGGTCAGCGTTTGTTGCCTGGGATGTGGGCATCACCAACATGGTCAGCATTTGTTACCCGGGATGTGGGCATCACCAACATGGTCAGCGTTTGTTACCCGGGAGGTGGGCATCACCAACATGGTCAGCATTTGTTACCCGGGATGTGGGCATCACCAGCATGGTCAGCATTTGTTACCCGGGATGTGGGCATCACCAACATGGTCAGTGTTTGTTGCCTGGGATGTAGGCATCACCAACATGGTCAGCATTTGTTACCCAGGATGTGGGCATCACCAACATGGTCAGCGTTTGTTGCCCAGGATGTGGGCATCACCAACATGGTCAGCGTTTGTTACCCAGGAGGTGGGCATCACCAACATGGTCAGCATTTGTTACCCGGGATGTGGGCATCACCAACATGGTCAGCGTTTGTTACCCAGGAGGTGGGCATCACCAACATGGTCAGCATTTGTTACCCAGGAGGTGGGCATCACCAACATGGTCAGCGTTTGTTACCCGGGATGTGGGCATCACCAACATGGTCAGCGTTTGTTACCCGGGAGGTGGGCATCACCAACATGGTCAGCATTTGTTACCCGGGATGTGGGCATCACCAACATGGTCAGCGTTTGTTACCCAGGAGGTGGGCATCACCAACATGGTCAGCATTTGTTACCCAGGAGGTGGGCATCACCAACATGGTCAGCGTTTGTTACCCGGGAGGTGGGCATCACCAACATGGTCAGCATTTGTTACCCGGGATGTGGGCATCACCAACATGGTCAGCATTTGTTACCCAGGAGGTGGGCATCACCAACATGGTCAGCGTTTGTTGCCCGGGATGTGGGCATCACCAACATGGTCAGCGTTTGTTGCCCGGGATGTGGGCATCACCAACATGGTCAGCATTTGTTACCCGGGATGTGGGCATCACCAACATGGTCAGCGTTTGTTACCTGGCTGCAATTGTCCTCAAATGCAGTGCCTTGCCCAGCCTTTGCAGAGGGCAGTTAAAAGTCAAATCCGTTGTTGTGGGTCTGGTGTCACGTGTGAGCCAGCCTTCCCACCATAAACGGCATTCGTGAACCCCACCAAAGATCCTCAGACAGCACCTTCCAAACCCACCACCACTTCCATCTAGAAGGACGAGGGCAGCAGATACATGGGAACACCACCCCCTGCAAGTTCCCCTCCAAGCCCCTCACCATCCTGACTTGGAAATATATCCTCGTTCCTTCAGTGTCACTGGGTCAAAATCCTGGAATTCCCTCCCTCAGGGCATTGTGGGTCAACCCACAGCACATGGACTGCAGCGGTTCAAGATGGCAGCTCACCCCCACCTTCTCAAGGGGGGCAATGAGGGACAGGCAATAAGTACTGGGCCCAGGCAGCGGCACCCCACATTCTACAAATGATTACAAAGATGTGATTTTGTTTTAAACTAGCTTCCAATTCCATACTTAGGAATTAGATTTGACCAGTTGCCCTTGTGGGGTTTGAGGCCATAGCCTTCGTGCATTTGGTTGATGCGCTGAATTGCAAACCCGCTGTCATGATATTTGGTCATGGAATCTCAATTCTATAATGTTATTGTTTTCTGGTAATTGTCACTGGGCTAAATGATCATTGATTATCATTAACAACCCGATTTGCTTCACCCATGTCCTTTTGGGAGGAAAATGTGCCATCCTTACCTAGCCGAGGCCTACATGTGACTCCAGGACCGATGGCCAACATGGCTGACTCTTAATTGCCCTCTGAAATGGCCGGGAGAGCCACTCAGTTCAAGGGGCAATTAGGGACGGGACGCAAATGAGGTGTTGCCTGTGTGGCCAACACGGCATGAGGAACCCCTCCCAACCTCCCTCTTCATGATTTGATACGTTACTGATGTGTTCACTCAGCAAGTAACCGTTTCCCAATCTCCCCTCTCAAAGCCTTTTGGAATTCTGGATGTCTCTTCTGGTGCTACTATTCAGCTCCTACGCCTCAGAGAGTCAAAGTTATCGCCTTTTTTTCAAAACTCTCCGTCCTCTGAGTTCTGTCATGCCACTTCTTCCGCGGCCTATTTTGTTGCTGGCGAGAAATTGGAAGACTTACAGTCAACGTGTTGTCTCCGAGCTCAGGTACTCGCAACATCTCTGCCGGGTTTTGCTTTTTGCTCTTCCTGAGGATTGGGGTGATTTGGTATCTGCAGTACTTCTTGTAGATCAGCAGCAGGAAGATAACCAGGACTCCCACCACCACGATTGGAACGATCATCATCGTCACGTGACTGACATTATTGGATGGATTCAGAGGGTCTGAGGAAAGAATCATCGCAAGAGCTCAAAGAGTCGTAGAGACATACAGCACAGAAACAGACCCTTCTGTCCAACCCGTCCATGCCGACCAGATATCCTGAATTCATCTAGTTCCATTTGCCAGCACCTGGCCCATATCCCTCCAAACCCTTCCTATTCACATACCCATCCAGATGCCTTTTAAATGTTGTAATTGTACCAGCCTCCACCACATCCTCTAGCAACTCATTCCATACACACACCACTTCTGTGTGAAAATGTTGCCCCTTAGGTCCCTTTTAAATCTTTCCCCTCTCACCCTAAACCTAAGCCCTGGACTCCCCCACTCCAGGGAAAATACCTTACCTATTTACCCTATCCATGCCCCTCATGATTTTGTAATCCTCTATAAAGTCATCCCTCAGCCTCCGACGCTCTAGGGAAAACAGCCCCAGCCTGTTCAGCCTCTCCCTGCAGCTCAAATCCTCCAACCCTGGCAACATCCTTGTAAATCTTTTCTGAACCTTTTCAAGTTTCACAACATCTTTCCTATAGCAGTGAGACCAGAATTGCACGCAATATTCCAACAGTGGCCTAACCAATGTCCTGTACAGCCGCAACATGACCTCCCAACTCCTGTACTCAATACTCTGACCAGTAAAGGAAAGCATACCAAACGCCTCCTTCACTATCCTATCTACCTGCGACTGTACTTTCAAGGAGCTATGCACCTGCACTCCAAGGTCTCTTTGTTCAGCAACACTCCCCAGGACCTTACCATTAAGTGTGGATTTGCCTTTCCAAAACGCAGTACCTCACATTTATCTGAATTAAACTCCATCTGCCACTCCTCAGCCCATTGGCCCATCTGGTCCAGATCCTGTTGTAATCTGAGGTAACCTTCTTCGCTGGCCACTACACCTCCAATTTTGGTGCCACCTGCAAACGTATGAACCATACCCCCTACTGTTCACGTCCAACTCAAAGGTGTTGAGCGGAAAGAGGAAACATTTACCATCGTCAGCCTTCATGGGGAGTCAACAGACCTCGCAACACTGGAGGCCATTCGTTCCCTCTGATCTGTTCAGTCAGATGAAGGTTGACATGCGTGTGAAGTTTTCCTCTGCCCTGTACCCCTGAACGCCCTTGCCTGTCAAAGCTTGATCAAATCCCAATTTTGACATTTTCAAATGGGCTTCATCCACCCGTGATGGCTTCTTGAGGAGAGAAAGATTCCCTTTTTGTGAAGAAGTTTGTTGCTGACGTTGCCCCTGTAGAGCCTTTGAGACGTTATACGCCTCTTTCTCTGGGTGCATTCCCCCTCCATCGCAAGAGAAATTGGTTTCCTTCGATCTACCTGATTGACTCCTACAATTGGCTTAAACACCATAACATATTCCTTCGTCCTTGCCTCTCCCCCTCGAGGAAACATCCTGTCAGCACAAACCCCGCCAAATCCCCTGATGTGCTTCAATAAGGTCACGGCTTAGACCTCTCAACTCCAGTGGACATGGGTCTCACTTGTCCCCCCTGTTTCCTCATGAAATGACCCCCCCACCACAGGGATTAGTTGAGTTGATCTTCTCTGACATGCTTTGAATGGATTGATGTTGCAGATAGGGAGTGCAGAGTGGTCTCACCAATGTCCTGTACAAACTGCAACTGAACAAAACTAACTTTACATTCCATTCATAGAATCCCGACAATGTGGAAGCAGGCCATTCAGCCCATACTGACCCTCCAAAGAGTACCCCACCCTGTACCTGTACTTCCCATGGCTAACCCACCTAGCCTGCCCACTACAAGACAATTTAACATTTAAAATCTGATTGAAGATTTGTAGCTCGGGTATCCATTGTTGTGGTTCTGCTCGCCGAGCTGGAAGTTTTTGCTGCAAACGTTTCGTTCCCTGGCTAGGGAACATCATCAGTGCTGTTGGAGCCTCGTGTGAAGCGCTGCTTTGATGTTTCTTCCGGTATTTATATTGGTTTGTTCTTGTTGATGGAGTTTGGGGATGAATGCCATGCTTCTAGGAATTCTCTGGCTGTTCTCTGTCTGGCTTGTCCTATGATAGTGGTGTTTTCCCAGTCAAATTCATGTTGCTACCTCTAGTAGCCATACACTCAGACAACCAGCAACATGAATTTGACTGGGAAAACACCACTACAGCTGAAACTGACACCCGGAAACGGCAAGAACATCCATCAACAGACACACCGACCTGGACCCCACATACAAATCACTACAGCTGAAACTGACACCCGGAAGCGGCAAGAACAAACCAATATAAATACCGGAAGAAACATCAAAGCAGCGCTTCACACGAGGCTCTAACAGCACTGATGATGTTCCCTAGCCAGGGAATGAAACGTTTGCAGCAAAAACTTCCAGCTCGGCGAGCAGAACCACAACAACAATTTAACATGACCACTTCACCCTAACCTGCACATCCCTGAGCACTATGGGACAATTCAGCATCACCAATCCACCCTAACCTGCACATCCCTGGGCACTATGGGACAATTTAGCATGGCCAATCCACCCTAACCTGCACATCCCTGGGCACTATGGGACAATTTAGCATGGCCAATTCACCCTAACCTGCACATCTTTGGACTGTGGGAAGAAACCGGAGCACCCGGAGGAAACCCACGCAGACACAGAGGGGAGAATTTGCAAACTCTACACAGACAGTCGCCTGAGGCTGGAATCGAACCCAGGTCCCTGACACTGTGAGGCAGCAGTGCTAACCACTGAGCCACCGTACTGCCCCTTGCATGAAATGAATATATTCCATTTGCCTTTTCAATCCCTTGCTGTGCCTCTGTATTGACCCTGTGCTTCATGCATGACCAATATACCACCTCACCTTCGAGCTTTGCAATCTTTCTCTCCAATTAAACAATATGCCACCCTTCCATTCTTCCTGCCAAAGTGGGCAAGGCCACATTTTGACACATTACACTCCATCCGCCAAACTGTTACCCATTCACCTAACCGGGCCATGTCCCTTTGTCTCCTCACTACCTATTAGCCGACTTCCCTGTATCATTTTGGCAACCATGCATCTTGTTCCATCATCCGGTATTTTTGTATAAATCGTGAACTGTTGAAATAAAGGAAGATGGAGTTTTACTGATCAAGTGTCTTTCACAGCCTCAGGACAGCGGAACAGTGCTTCCCAGCCAAGTGGTGTTGGGGATTGGCTCAGGGAATCAGGCAGAACTCCCCAGCCCTTCTGACCTGGTTACCAATGCAACAAACCTGATGATGTATGCCATAAGATGGAGGAGGCCAATCAGCCCATCGAGTCTGCTCTATCATTCAATGATGTCATGGCTGGTCTGTTCATCCCCCAACTCCCACTCTCCTGCCTTTTCCCCATCACCCCTCCATTCCCCTTCCTGATTAAACATCTCTCTGTCTCAGCCTTGAATATACTCACTGACCCAGCTCCGACAGCCCTCTGTGGGAAAGAATTCCACAGACTCACTCTCCTCTGAGAGAAGAAATTCCTCCTCATCTCGGTCTGCAATGGGTGACCCCTTATTCTGGGATTGTACCCTCTGGTCCTAGACTCTCTCCCACAAGGGGAAACAACCTCTCCACATCTCCCCTGTCAAGTCCCCCAGGGAATCTTGGATGTTTCAATAAGGTCGCCTCTCTTTCTTCTAAACCCCAATGAGTCCAGGCCCAACCTCCTCAACCTCTCCTCATGGGACAGTCCCTCCATACCCGGGATCAGCCGAGTGTACCTTCTCTGGTCTGCCTCCAATGTCAGTCTGTCTTTCCTCAGGTAAGGGGACCCAAACCTGTTCACAGGATTCCCGCTGTGGTCTGACTGGTGCCTTGTATAGTTTTAGCAAATCCTCCTGATTTTTATACTCCATTCCCTTTGGAATAAAGACCAACATTCCCTTGGCCTTCCCTATTCCCCGCTGGACTTGGATGCTAGCTTTTTGTGATTCACGGATGAGGATTCCCAAATCTCTCTGTTCTGTAGCTTTCTGCAGTCCTTCTCCATTTAAATAATATTCAGCTCCTCTATTCTTCCTGCCAACCTCACAGTTTTCCCCACATTGTTTTCCATGTGCCAAGTTTTTGCCCACTGGCCTAACCTGTCTAGATCCCTCTGCAGACTCAGTGCGTCATCCTCACCCCTTGCCTTCCCACCTATTTCTGTGTTAATCACAAACGTGGCTACGGTACATGCACTTTCTTGATCCAGTAATGGATATTGGCAATAACTGCGGCCCCAGCACTGAGCCCCGTGGTACTCCACTGAAAATCCTGAAAATGGCCCCCTTATCTCTACTCTGTCTTTTCTCAGTTAGTTTAGCTTTCAACAAGGTTGTATTGAGGTAAATGTTTTTGACCCAGAGGGTGGTGAGGGGGCATGGAATGGACTGCCTGGGAGGGTAACCTCACAACCTTTTAAAAAGTACTTAGAGTCATAGAGCATGAGAACAGACCCTTCGGCCCAACCAGTCCATACCGACCCTAATCCCAAACTGAACTAGTCCCACCTGCCTGCTCCTGGCCCATCTCCCACCAAACCTTTCCTAATCATGTCCTTATCCAAATATCTTTCAAACATTGTAACTGTCCCCACATCCACCACTTCCTCAGGACTTCCACCGCCCTGTGTGTAAAAACATTTGCCTCATGTTCTTCTTAAAACCTTTCTCCTCTCACCTTAAAAATATGCCCCCTAGTCTTTAAATCCCCCACACCAGGGAAGAGACACTTGTCATTCACCTTATTTGCACCCTTTCACTGGAGGGGTACTTATAACATCCTAACGTTCAAGGCCACCAGTTTGGATGAGCGCAGATAGGTCAGTGTCGATAGGCCGAAGGGCCTCTTCAGTGCTGTATAGCTAGGACCTACTGTATTCCTAGGGCTCGTTTTGTAACACATGTCTGCCCCGCCCTCCCCTCCCCCCCACCACCCCCAACTCTTTTGTCTTCAGCCCCATGGAAGTGTCAGATTTCCGCACACTTTCGGAGTGAATCCTGGTACATGGAGTGCTGGGGGGAAGCATCAGGCGGGCATAATTACCCTCCACCCACCTCCAGGGTGCTGGAACGTCTGTTGAGGGCCCCTCCACTCCCCACCCATCCCCAGATCCCCCCCCCCCCCCCCAACAATCCAGGCTTGACGACTGGACCTCAGAGCCGAAGAGGTGGATAGAGAAATGCAGAAACATGCCTTTCTCCTCTTGCAAGGTGAGATTTCGGTTGCACAAGTTCCCTTTGCAGCACACGATACGGAGGTAAGGCTGCGAGTATTCACAGGGTACCTCCTGATATGAATGGCAGCCCTTCCTAATCTGACCCAGAAACTGGCTGTCGACGGAAACGAAACACTGCACTCCGCGACAAGTCTCCGTTTCACAATAGCCGCCCTCACAAACGCACTCGAACCTCACGGGCTCCTGCTCACCTGTGAAGCGAGAAACAGACAAAGCTTGGCAATGTTACAGTGAGACGGGCCGAACGCCATTGAAGCGACAATGTAACTGATCGGCCGCGTGTTGCGAGAACGCCCGTTCGACGTTTTATCGCAGTCGATAAAAGAGCACTTGGAAACAGTTCCCGGGGTGACACGGAGAGGCGGCAGCGTCTTTCCTCACTCCCGCGGCTGACCACGTAGGGAGTCACAGAATAGAACGCAAACTCCCGCGGCCGCTGGGAAATCTGAAGTCAAAGCAGGAGCTGCTGGAGAAACTCAGCAGGTCGTGAACTGGAAAATAAAAGAAGTCACAGCGGGTGCTGAGGATCTGAAACCAAAGCAGGAATTGCTGGCAGCATCTGTGGAGAGAGTAAGAGGAATTAAGTTCTGAAGAAGAGTCACTGGCCTTGACCCGTTAGGCCATGAATTCTGGTTTTCTCTCTCTCTCCACAGATACTGCCAGACCTGCTGAGTTTTTCCATGCCTGCTCAGCACAGTTCTGAATGCTTTCCTTTGTTCCTGGTTGGACAGTCAGACAGAGGGCAAAGTGCCCGAAATGAATCCTCTCTCCAGGTAGGAACATTGGGAATACGGTCAGGGACTGTGGAACCGTTTTAAAATCTCCGGGTCGTGTTAAAATGGAGAGCTGGAGAGAATTGCCAGTTTCCCTCTGTGTTAAACACTGAAGGTCTGGTGTGTTACACCGACTGAGGGGCACTGTCATAGCAATATCCTGTAGATGCTGGAAATCAGAAATAAAGACAGAAAGTGCTGGAGAAACTCAGTAGGTCTGGCAGCAAGTGGAGAGAGCTAGAAACTGAGTTAACGTTTCAGGTCTGGTATGACTTTCCTTCAGAACTGATAGAGGGGCAAGACTGAGGAGTGTGTGACTAAGATGGCAGGACTGACAGAGGGATTGTTTAGGAGTGTATTCACTGGAGTTTCGAAACATGAGGGGGCACCTCATAGAAACTTAGAAAATTCAAGCAGGTCCAGACCGTGTCATGCAGGAAGGATGTTCCCAATGGTGGGGGAGTCCGGAGCCAGGGGGGTCACAGTCTAAGGATATGGGAGAGGCCATTTCGGACTGAGATGAGGAGAAACATCTTCTCCCAGAGACAGGGGATCCTGTGGAATTCCCCACCACAGAAAGAAGGAATTTGATATCGTTCTTAGGCTGAAAGGGATCAAAGGATTCCAGAAAAGAGCAGAAACAGGGGACTGAGTTGGATGATCAGCCGTGATCATATTAAATGGTATAGCAGGATCAAGGGGCTGAATGGCCTACTCTTGCTTCTGTTTTCCATGTTTCTATAAGAAAGATGTAATGGGGAAGGTGAATGGAATGTTGGTCTTTATTCCAAAGGGATTGGAGTATAAAAGTCGGGGCATTTTGCAAGGCACTGGTCAGACCACAGCGGGAATACTGTGAACAGGTTTGGGACCCCTGACCTGAGGAAAGACAGACTGACATTGGAGGCAGCCCAGAGAAGGTACACTCAGCTGATCCCGGGTATGGAGGGACTGTCCCATGAGGAGAGGTTGAGGAGGTTGGGCCTGGACTCATTGGGGTTTAGAAGAATGAGAGGTGATCTTATTGTAACATCCAAGATTCCCTGGAGGTCTTGACAGGGGGGATGTGGAGAGGTTGTTTCCCCTTGTGGGAGAGAGTCTAGGACCAGAGGGTACAATCCCAGAAGAAGGGGTCACCCATTGCAGACAGAGATGAGGAGGAATTTCTTCTCTCAGAGGGGAGTGAGTCTGTGGAATTCTTTCCCACAGAGGGCTGTCGAGGCTGGGTCAGTGAGTATATTCAAGGCTGAGACAGAGAGATGTTTAATCAGGAAGGGGAATGGAGGGGTGATGGGGAAAAGGCAGGAGAGTGGAGTTGGGGATGAACAGATCAGCCATGACATCATTGAATGGTGGTGCAGATTTGATAGGCTGAATGGTCTCCTGTTGCTCCAGTGCCTTTTGGTATTGTTGATCCAGTACAAAGCAGCCCTTCTGATTGTCATGCATTGGACTGGCACTTTCAACATGCATTCCCTCTCCCACTGATGCTGAGTAGCAGCAGTGTGTACCATCTACAAGATGCACTGCAGACATTCACCAAAGATCCTCAGGCAGCACCTTCCAAACCCACCACCACTTCCATCTAGAAGGACAAGGGCAGCAGATACATGGGAACACCACCCCCTGCAAGTTCCCCTCTGAGCCCCACACCATCCTGACTTGGAAATATATCGCTGTTCCTTCAGTGTCGCTGGGACAGAATCCTGGAATTCCCTCCCTCAGGGCATTGTGGGTCAACCCACAGCACACGGACTGCAGCGGTTCAAGATGGCAGCTCACCCCCACCTTCTCAAGGGGGCAATAAATGCTACCAAGCTTATCTCAAGAATAAGTTAAAAAGCAGCAAATCAAAATTGACCTGGAAATGGGAACAGGGCTGCAAACTCCCTTTGACTTGAAGAAACCGAAACTTTTGCTAAAAAAAGCACGTAGAAGTGGTGAAAAGTGCGCAGGTTTCAACATTACCTTCGGAAGCAGAGGGGGAACTGATCAGTCCTGCCAGGATAATGGCAGAGAGTGCTTTCACCACCATCGGAGACCTGCCAAAGAGAAAGGAGAGTTCTGCTTGTTGGATTGCTGCTGTGTGGAACAGTTTAACAGAAGCAAGACTAAATGTTTCAACCTTCCTTCCTGAACTGCCAAGCCCAGCACCCACAAAAACGAACGTAATTCTCCCAGGGCCCCTCCAAATTCAGCACAGGTCCCCTCACTCAGAGGTGAAAGTCTGTCCACCTTCACACAGATTTTGATCATGTTCTGCCCACTCTGGACATTTCGCTCAGAGATATCGACTTGGGTTTGTCAAAATAAAGTGTGTTAACATTGGGCAGACAGAGTAAAGCTTCCTCTACACTCCCCCCCCCCAACCCCCATCAAGCACTCCCAGAACAGGGACAGCATGGGGTTAAATACAGAGTAAAGCTCCCTCTACACTCTCCCCCCCCATCAAACACTCCCAGGGCAGGGACAGCACGGTATTAGATACGGAGTAAAGCTCTCTCTACACTGTCCCCATCAAACACTCCCAGGGACAGGGACAGCACGGGGTTAGTTACAGAGTAAAGCTCTCCCTACACTGTTCCCCATCAAACACTCCCAGGACAGGGACAGCACGGGGTTAGACACAGAGTAAAGCTTCCACTACACTGTTTGCCAATTGTTCTTCATTTCTAGGTCTGACAGCCAACTTTCTCAGTTTTCAGCTACATGTGTGAGTGTGTATGTGTGTGTGAGAAAGTGTGCGTTGTGTGTCAGGAAGTGTGGGTGTTTGTGAGAGTGTATGTGAGGAGGTGTGAGTGCGTGTGAGAGTGTATGAGAGGGAGTTTGTGTCTGTGAGGGAAGGGGGGTGTGTGTATGTGTACGCATGTGTGAGAGAGTGCGCATGTGTGTGAGAGAGTGTAAGTGTGTGTGAGGGAGTCTGTGAGTGTGTATGAGAGTGTGTGTGTGTGTGTGTGAGAGGGAGAAAGAGTGCGAGTGTATGATGGAGAGTGAGTGTGTGTGTTTGAGGGAATGAGTGTGTGAGTGTCAGGGAGTCTGAGTGTGTGTGAAAGAGTGTGAGTGTGTGTGAAAGAGTGTGAATGTGTGTGTTTGAGGGACTGTGTGAGCGTGTCTGACAGAGTGTGTGTGTGAGTATGAAAGTATGTGTGAGAGAGTGTGTGTGTTTGAGGGAGTGTGTATGGATGTGAGGGTTTGAGTGTGTGTGTGAGAGAGTGTGTGAGTGTGTGTATGAGGGAGAGTAAGTATGTGAGGGAGTGTGAGTGTGTGAGAGTGTGTGTGTGAGGGAGACTGTGAGGATGAGGGAGTGTGTGTGTGTGAGAGTGTGAGTGTGTGTGAGAGGGAGACTGTGAGGGTGAGGGAGTGTGTGTGTGTGTGAGTGTTTGTGTGTGAGAGGGAGACTGTGAGGGGGTGTGTCTGTGTGTGTGTGTCTGTGTGTGTGTGTGTGTGTGTGTGTGAGAGAGAGAGGGAGACTGTGAGGGTGAGGGAGTGTGTCTGTGTGTGCCGTGCCCACTGGTTCTGGTCTCTCTCCCCAGGGGCAATAGTTTCTGTCAATCTCCCCTCGGGTCCGGTTTGATTTCCAGCCATTCCAACAGCAATTCCAGCCTCAAACCCCTCGTGACCTTTGCGTCCTTCCTGTCCCAGTGTTGATTTGGAGATCCCGCACCTTCCCATCTTCAAACAGCCTTCCGGAGTGGCAGTGCCAAGATGGAACCACAGTGCGTGCCTGTGCCTCGCCAATCCAACACCCCTTGGTCTGCCAACCCCTGCCACCTGGCATGTTCCACTGGCATAAACACCACAGCTTGTCCAGTTTTCCCCAAGCATCCAGAGTGTCCCCTTTTCCCCAAAGAACCCGGAGAGTATCCCCTTTTCCCCAGAAAACCTGGAGAGTATCCCCTTTTCCCGAAGAACCTGGATTAGTTAACTTCTTGATTAGTTTAACTACAGTGTGGAAACAGGCCCTTCGGCCCAACACGTCCACACTGACCCTCCGAAGAGCCACCCACCCACCCTCCATCTGACACTCCGGGCAATTTAGCCTGGTCAATCCACCCTAACCTGCACATTTGTTTTGGGAGGAAGCCGGAGCACCCGGATGAAACCCACACAGACACGGGGAGAGTGGGCAAACTCCACACAGTCAGCCACCCGAGGCTGGAATTGGACCCGGGTCCCTGGCGCTGTGAGGCATCAGTGCTAACCACTGAGCCAGCGTGTTTCCAGTATTCCCAGAGAACCCGGAGAGTTTCCGGTTTTCTGGAGCTGTCCTGACGGCGGGGGGTGAAGCGATCATTGCAGTCTGACTGCTTTCTCCATGCCTTTTCTGTGGCCCTGAGCATTTTCAACACGGAGGAAGCATGGAACGCGAGCCTATCCTGGTCCGAGCTCAGTCACACCTTGTCCAGGGACACTCCGAGGCCACGAGAGGCGAAACACTGTCAGTGACACTATCCAGGCCTCTGCCCCGGGAGGGGTTGCCCTCTGTCTTGCACTGTCAACGGACTGCAGTGTCTCCTCACTGAAAACGCATTTAAAATCCTCTCCAGTCCAACCTGCAGGTGAGGTCATCTGGAGGTGGATAGTTTGCGGCAATTCAAACAGGAAACAGATGCTTGGCGATTAAGAGACAAGAGATACTGTAGTAACAGGAAGCGCTGGGGTAGGTCTTTGCATGCTATCGTCAGCTGCTTCCCAGCCTATTGTTTGGTCGTTTCCCTGGGGTGGGGGAGTCCAGAACGAGAGGGCATAGGTTTAGGGTGAGAGGGGAAGGATATAAAAGGGACACAAGGGGCAACTTTTTCACGCAGAGGGTGGTGTGTGCATGGAATGAGCTGCCAGTGGAAGTGGTGGAGGCTGGTACAATTGCAACATTTAAAAGGCATTTGGATGGTATATGAATAGGAAGGGTTTGGAGGGATATGGGCCCGGGTGCTGGCAGGTGGGACTAGATTGGGTTGGGATATCTGGTCGGCATTGATGGGTTGGGCCGAAGGGTCTGTTACCGTGCTGGATGAATCTCTGCCTCTATTTGGCCAACTGTTTCCTTTACCTTACCCAGTCGCCGGAAGTTTTAAGAAAAGAAAAAGCGCACTTTCTTTTTGGGATTACTGTAGACAGGCCGGTGCAGACTGGGGGGGCTGCTGAAAGACCTCTACCCTTACTGTCTGACTCTATCCAATCCTGTGTACCAGTGAGGTGGGCATTCAAATTCACTTCCCAGGAACTCCTTGATGCTTGTCCTGATATCCCAGGATTAAACAGCCAACGGCAATCTGAAACAGGGGCTTGTGACAGCCTTAGTTCAATGCTCCCCAGTACCAGTGCACCCTTAGCATCGCACATTCACTAATATCAGCAGGATCTGATTTCGGATCATTCTTCTTGGCACAGAGTGGTTCGCCAGGTACTCCGGTTTCCTCTCACGTTCCAAAGGTGTGCAGGTTAGGGTGGATTGGCCATACTAAATTGTCCCATAGTGCCCAAGGATGTGCAGGTTAGGGTGGATTGGCCATGCTAAATTGCACATAGTGTTCAGGAATGTGTAGGTTAGGGTGGATTGGCCATGCTAAATTACCCATAGTGCCCAAGGCTGTGCAGGTTAGGGTGGATTGGCCATGCTAAATTGTCCCATAGTGCCCAGGGATGTGCAGGTTAGGGTGGATTGGCCATGCTAAATTGTCCTATAGTGCCCAGGGATGTGCAGGTTAGGGTGGATTGGCCATGGGAAATTGCACATAGTGTTCAGGAATGTGCAGGTTAGATGCATTAGTCAGGGAAAATGTAGGGGATTGGGTCACTCTTCAGAGGGTCGGTGTGGACTTGTTGGGCCAAAGGGCCTGTTTCCATACTGTAGGGATTTTATGTCAGCCCAGACCAGGGAAGATGGCAGGTGCTTTCCCTAAAGGGCATTAGTGAACCAAATGGGTTTAATTGACAATGGATTCATGGTCATCTTAAGATGCCTATTCCCAGGTTTTTATTGAATTCAAATTCCACCATCTGCCATGGCAGGATTCGAGCCTGGGTCCCCCCGCTGAGTTTCTGGATTAATGATCGAGCGATAATACCACTAGGCCAATCCCTCCCCAGCTGTGGGGGCTCCTTTAGGAAGTGACTGAATCTTCCCTCATGAACTGAGGCCGATTGTCACTCACCACAGTCATCAGAATAGCAGTCAATGGTGAAAGCTTTCTCAGTTCCTGTGAGAGTGAAGAAATCTCTCCCAGCTTCATCCATGGTCCCTCTGGGGTGTCATAGATGGCTGTTTGCTTGTTTATCTTGGTTTGTCTTATAAACACTGTACTTGTGGAAGTGGCCTTTAGTCTCATTAGTCAGGTTTGGTCAGGAGATCATCTCTCTTGCCTTCCTCAGACTAAATTCAGTTCCTTGACGGTTGCACAGACATGTTTCAGCCTTTCTACCATCATTCCTTTTGGGATAATGACCCTATTTCTGTTGTACAAGATGCCATCTTGGGCTCCCACTTCATCTCAGTTGGCCCACTATTCTCTCTTTGCAATCGCAGCGTCCTTGATCGTTTCAGACCATCCTTTCATCGCCACTTCCTGTAGCACTTGGGAGAGTTGAGTAGGTGCTTGGTCTGAGCAAGATGCTTGTCTTTAACAGTCAAGGTCTCTGATGACTTCCATTGGCTGCTCCTTCTCACTGAATCTGGAAGATCTCAGCACTGTCTTCGTCTTCCTGAACTTAGTCCATTTGGGACGGTTGCTCTGCCAGCAATTTCCAGCTAAAAGCACAGCAGGTCAGGGGGCATCCAAGGAGCAGGAAAATTGGATTCATCCACGCTCCATAGATTCTGCTCAGCGTTGTTTATTATCCAGATCTTCATTCTTCCCAGTGCGCTGAGCTCCCAGCTTCATTTAATCCCAAGACGCTCCGTTTCATCGCCTCTGGAAAAATGGCTCAAGGGGCAAGATGATTCAGGGAAACTGGCGTGTGGCACAAATTCACTCACTCGCCAATCTCCACACCCAACTGCATCGGGCTGTCGGGATATTTCTCATTGACCTGTTCTGGAGGTGGTGAGACTTGAGCTGGGGTCTCCGAGCCAAGAGGTAGGGACACTGCCACTGGCCTCTGTACTGGGGAGGCACAAGTGGCTCAGTAGTTAGCGCTGCGGCCTCACAGTGCTAAAGACTTGGGTTCAATTCCTGCCTCAGGCAACTGTCTGTGTGGAGTTTGCACGTTCTCCCCATGTCTGCGTGGGTTTCCTCCGGGTGCTCCGGTTTCCGCCCACAGTCCAAAGATGTGCGGGTCAGGTGAATTGGCCACGCTAAATTGCCTCAGTGTGTTCAGGGATATGCAGACTAGGTGGGTTAGTAATGGGAAATGTGGGGAGGGGTGAGTCTGGGTGTTATACTCTTTGGAGGTTCTGTGCACAGACACTGGCCAGAATGAGCCTGCTTCCATATTGTAGGGATTGGATTGAATCGAATTTATTGTCACGTGTACCAAAGCACAGTGAAAAGCTTTGTTTTGTGAGCAATACAGGCAGATCCCAGAGTTAAGGAGCACAGATAGTAAATAATAGGTAAACAGCGGCAGAAACAAATACACAGGGACAGGCGCATGTTAAGAGTTTGGGAGTCTATTCAGTATTCTAACAACAGTAGGGTAGAAACTGTTTTGAAACCGGCTGGTGTGTGTGTCCAGGCTTCTGTACCTTCTCCCTGATGGTAGAGGCTGTAGAAAAACATTGCCAGGGTGGGATGGATCTTTGAGAATGCTGGCGGCCTTTCCTTGACAGTGGGCCTGGTAGATGGATTCTATAGATGGGAGGTTGCCCTTTGTGATTGTCTGGGCCGAGTTCACCACTCTCTGTAACCGTCTCCGATCTTGAATGGTACAGTTGCCATACCAGGCAGTGATACATCCAGACAGAATGGTCTTGATGGCACACCTATAAAAGTTGGCACGGGTATTCACCGTCATGGCAAATTTCCTCAGCTGCCTGGGGAAGAGGAGACGTTGTTGGGCCTTTGTAACCAGTGTATCCACATGAAGAGTCCAAGGAAGCTTGTTGTGGATGGTCACTTCCAGGAGCTTGACACTCTCCACTCGTTCCCCCTCTGTGCTGTTAATGTGTAGGTAGGGGGGGCAGGAGTAACATCCCACCGAAAGTCAATAATGAGCATTGAGAGCTGGGTTGTTCTCAGTGCACCATGTTTCCAGGTCTTCCACCTCCCGTCTGTATCTGTCTCATCGTCATCTGAGATTCGACCGACTATGGTGGTGTCATCAGTGAACTTGTAAATGGTATTAGTCTGGTATTTGGTGATGCAGTCATGGGTACACAGTGAGTACAGCAGGGGGCTGAGTACACACCCCTGGGGGTCTCCAGTTTTGAGTGTTAATGAGGATGAAATATTGTCCCCAGTCTTCACTGATTGTGGCCTGTGGGTCAGGAAACTGAGGATCCGATTGCAGAGAGTGGGGCTTAGTCCGAGGTCCCTAAGTTTAGTAATCAGTCTCGAGGGGATAATAGTGTTGAAGGCTGAACTGTAGTCAATGAGTAGGATTCTTACGTAGCTGTTCTTGGTGTCAAGATGTTCCAGGGAGGAGTGAAGGGCAAGTGATATGGCATCTGACATGGATCTATTGGTCTGATAGGCAAATTGGAGTGGGTCAAGAGGAGTGGGGAGGTTGGAGTTGATTAATGCCATGACCAGCCTTTCAAAGCACTTCATGACCATTGAAGTTAGAGCCACTGTGCGGTAGTCATTGAGACATGCTGTCTGAGCCTTCTTAGGCCCAGGGATGGTGTTGACCCTCTGAGACATGCAGGGACAGTGGCCTGCTTCAATGACAGGAGAAAGGAATTAAGCTACAGATTAACTGGGGCCAAAATGAATGGTAAAGCAGGCTGGACAAGCCAATGGCCTGCTTGCAATACAGACCCTGAACTCTCAGATCGGTTTAAAAGCAAGAATGGCGGTTTATTAGGGTTGGAGACGAAGTCGAGCTTCTATTGAATGTACAACGGCATCTCTCTTTAAAACAGAAAGGAATAAACAATGCAAAATACACGGATGGTTGATCTAATCCTGATGCTTTCGCATCAAATGGTGTGGTGTTGGCGAAACCCTTGCCTTTTCACTTCCAGGAAATCAGAAAATCGACTGGAATCAGATGTTGCTGGAGATCCCAGAGGCGCCGAGTCAACGTCACATTGTTGCTGGTCTAGACATTGCACCAGTCTGTCAATTCTTCACTGAAGCCTCAGTGGGCAATGTTTGCTCTGAGCAAAAAATAATGCAGAGTGTTTCTGTGACAACACAGAGGCTAATTTCAGGACAAAGGGCGTGCGAGTTTCTAGCCAGGAAACTGCCAGAGTCATATTGACATTCCGAGTGCTTGAATAACACAATTCAGGCACTCACCATGGTCACTGTTAGCAATGTAACTTCAGGAGCCAGCTTCAGACTCAGCCGGGAAATCATCTGTATCTCTGCCACCATCCATTCCTTCGGAACGGTTGCCCCCCTTCGCCCTCTTCAGCCTTCTCTATTCTCAACCTCCCTTTTCTAATGCCTAGAGATGGCAAACGTAGCAGCTGGCATAAGGTAACAGAACAGGGGGCTTTGAGAAGGTAATGAATAGGAGCAGGAGGAGGCCGTTCAGCCCCTCCAGCCTCCTCCGCCATTCCATCCAATCATGGGCGATCTCCTCTCGGCCTCGGCTTCACTTTCCTGCCCCCTCTCCATCGTCCATGACTTTATTCAAAATCTGTCCATCTCCCTCTTAAATGTGCTCAATGAAACCAAGGAAACGAGCATTTCTTTTGCCTCTGCTCATTGTGCCAGGTAAGGGTGCCATGCTCACTACGGCCAATGGCGGGATTCTGGATTGTGGGCACTTATCACGTTGGCAACTATTGTGCAAAGAGCATTGGACCATCAGAAGTAGACCGTTCAGCCCCTCGAGCCTGTTCCGCCATGCAACTGGCTGATCCGACATTCCTCACGTTCACTTTCCTGCCCTTTTCCCCAGAACCTGGGATTCCCCATCTGATCAAGACTCTCCCTATCTCAGCCTTAACTATACACAAGGACTGTGCTCCCAAGGAGGCCCCAACCCTCTCAGAGAAGAAATGCCTCCTCATCTCAGTCTTGAATTGGTGCCCCATTATTCTGAGACTATCTCCCCTGGTCCTAGAGGGGAAACCTCCTCTCAGCATTTACCCTGTCAAGCCCCTGAGGAATCCAACATCTTCTACTGAGATCAGCTCTCATCCTTCTCAACTCCAGTGAGTAGATTCCCAGCCTGTTTCACCTTTCCTCATCCCCCCACACCAGGGATCAGAGTCGAGAGTGTGTTGCTGGAAAAGTGCAGCAGGTCAGGCAGCATCCGAGGAGCAGGAGAATCGACGTTTCAGGCATAAGCTCTTCATTCCTAATTAAGGGCTTTTGCCCGAAATATCGATTCTCCTGCTCCCTCGGATACTGCCTAACCTGCTGCGCTTTTCCAGCACCACACTCTCGACTCTGACCTCCAGCATCTGCAGTCCTCACTTTCTCCTACATCAGGGGTCATCCGAGTGAACCTTCTCTGAACTGCCTCCAATGAAATGATACGTTTCCTTCAATAAGGGACCAGAACTGCTCACAGTGTTCCAGATGCGGTCTCCCCAGCACCTTGTACAGTTGCAGTAAGACTTTTGGTTAGATTAGATTACTTACAGTGTGGAAACAGGCCCTTCGGCCCAACAAGTCCACACTGACCCGCCGAAGCGCAACCCACCCATACCCGTACATTTCACTCCTTACCTAACACTACGGGCAATTGAGCATGGCCAATTCACCTGACCCGCACATCTTTGTGACTGTGGGAGGAAACCGGAGCACCCGGAGGAAACCCACACAGACACGGGGAGAACGTGCAAACTCCACACAGTCAGTCGCCTGAGGTGGGAATTGAAGCTGGGTCTCTGGCGCTGTGAGGCAGCAGTGCTAACCACTGTGCCACCCCACTTGCCTACTCTTATACTCCAACCCCCTTGGAATAAGGGCCAACATTCCATTAGCCTTCCTGATTCCCTGCTGCATTTATCCAAACATCTAGGCATGGTGAGTTTTCATTGGTCTAATTGATGTTTCCCTCCTTGTTTGCAAGGGGCTTTTCAAATGACCATTTTGTTTTCGGCCATGTATGTTGATGCATTTGACTCGATTCCTCTGGGCTGTCCGTACTCTGAGGGAGATTACAGCCCGAAGGTCACACCCCATGTGCCTCCCAAACCTCTCCATGGATCTTACCCGCTTTCCCTTCGTTCGTCAGGAATGCGACAATCATTTCAGGGAACTGCAGTCCAGAAACTTGTCACGGGGAGCACGGGAAGGGGGTTAGCTGTTTGTGCTTAAGGTCCTAACCCTTTAAAAAGTGTCATTCTCAACAAGCTCATGTATAACCCTGGCCTCTGGGGTGCTCCGGTTTCCTCCCACAGTCCAAAGATGTGCATTTAGAATCACAGAATTCCTACAGGGTGGAAACAAGCCATTCGGCCCAAAACATCTGCACTGACCCTCCAGGCAGTAACCTACCCAGACCCATTCCCTTATCACGTATTTACCTCTGATTAATACACCTAACCTACACATCCCTGAACACTGTCGACAATTTAGCATAACCAATCCACCCTAACCTGCACATCTTTGGACTGTGGGAGGAAACCCACGCAGACACAGGGAGAACGTGCAAACTCCACACAGTCAGTCACCCGAGGCTGGAATCGAACCCAGATCCCTGGCGCTGTGAGGCAGCAGTGCTAACCACTGAGCCACCGTGCTGGTTAGGATTGGCTGTGCTTAAAATTTCAAAAAACCCTCCCCAGTATTTTCCAGAATAGATGGGCACAGAAGAGAAATAGCCAACTGGTAAATTCACACGCTGTCAGTTTCACTTGCCTGGGGGCCATAGGGAATGGCTTTGGAAGCATTGGCTGATCCTGCTGCTTATTCCTGCTGCTGGCACTTTCTGGTGAGTGGCAGGACTGGCAATGGTTGCTGGGCTACATTCCTCTGAGACTGCTCCTTCCTTCAGTGCGGTGCTGAGCTAATGGGACAGAGACAAAGAGCTGCAATGAGACACAATATGACAGACTGAGGAGCTCATCACTTCGTTTCGCTTCGCCTCTCAGGGCAGTGAGTGTGTCCTCTCGCTGTGCGCACATTGACCGCTCCGTCTCCTGACATCACAGCAGTGGCCCACGCTCTCAGGCTTCTTTGGGGTATTCCGAGAAGAGAAACGGTGCTATGTGAATGCACGCCCCCTTTTCTTTAGTTTGCTGGGCAACTGATTTTGCCCACTGGCCTTTGTGGCAGATAAACTGATGTCTTTCAGCAAGTGGGTGGCAGGAGCAATTTGCGTGTAGACAAGGCTGGAGGAAATTGCTGAGAAAGGAAGAGACTGTTTCCTCCCGCACCGATCAGGACAGCATTGCAAGAATGCCAACTCTCCGAGGGAACACCAATGTACACTGAAAAGAGTGCTGGTTGGTTGGCAAGTGAACTCAGGTTGGTCAAGATGTTTCCATGGGAACTGTTAACCCCATGGCTGTGGTCAATAAAGCCAAGTCAACTCTGATTGGTCAAGTTGTTGCCATGCAGGATGCACCTTGGAGCTGTTGTTGTCCCCCACTCTGGTCTGGATGAAGTGGTTCCTAAGAACAATTCAAGGTGCGCTACCACCTTCAGGAGCAGGAGAGCAGCGAGATCAGGCCTCGATAAAATAAACTCCGACTTTAATGGGACAAAGGCAGCGCTGAGCCTGACTCAGCCAAAAGTGGACCTTGCCTTTTGTTTGATTGAGGCTTGGCTGGTGTTGCCTTCGCATCCCATCCTGCCACCTTTACCCCTCCCCCGACAACATCCTACAGTTAAGCAGCCTCCTCCTGCTAAGGCAGGAAGAGAGGTCAGACCTCGAGACATTCCTGATGGAATTTCAAAACAGCAGACAGGATGCTGATTCCAAATGCATTTAACCTTTACGACAATCTGATATCAGATCAAAGGGGCTTTTCAGAATGAATAGGAGTGTAGTTCACACACACTCTCTTTCTCTCACAGACTCTCTCTCATACACACAGACAGACAAACATATTCACATACACATACAAATATATATAAACTCCCACACACACAAACACATAGAATCCTGACAGTGTGGAAACAGGCCCTTCGGCCCAACAAGCCCACACCAACCCTCTGACGAGTAACCCACCCAGACCCATTCCCCTATCCTATGACCCTACATTTCCCCTTGACTAATGCACCTAACCTGCACATCCCTGGGCACTATGGGTCAATTTAGCATGGCCAATCCACCCTAACCTGCACATCCCTGGGCACTATGGGACAATTTAGCATGGCCAATCCACCCTAACCTGCACATCCCTGGGCACTATGGGACAATTTCCCATGGCCAATCCACCCTAACCTGCACATCCCTGGGCACTATGGGACAATTTCCCATGGCCAATCCACCCTAACCTGCACATCCCTGGGCACTATGGGACAATTTAGCATGGTCAATCCACCCTAACCTACACATCCCTGGGCACTATGGGACAATTTAGTGTGGCCGATCCACCTAACCTGCACATCTTTGGACACTATGGGTCAATTTAGCATGGCCAATCCACCCTAACCTGCACATCCCTGGGCACTATGGGACAATTTAGCATGGCCAATCCACCCTAACCTGCACATCCCTGGGCACTATGGGACAATTTCCCATGGCCAATCCACCCTAACCTGCACATCGCTGGGCACTATGGGACAACTTAGCATGGTCAATCCACCCTAACCTACACATCCCTGGGCACTATGGGACAATTTAGCGTGGCCGATCCACCTAACCTGCACATCTTTGGACACTATGGGTCAATTTCGCAGGGCCTATCCACCCTAACCTGCACATCCCTGGGCACAATGGGACAATTTAGCATGGCCAATCCACCCTAACCTGCACATCCTTGGGCACTATGGGACAATTTCCCATGGCCAATCCACCCTGACCTGCACATCCCTGGGCACTATGGGACAATTTAGCATGGCCAAGCCACCCTGACCTGCACATCCCTGGGCACTATGGGACAATTTAGCATGGCCAATCCACCCTGACCTGCACATCCCTGGGCACTATGGGACAATTTAGCATGGCCAATCCACCCTAACCTGCACATCCCTGGACACTATGGGACAATTTAGCATGGCCAATCCACCCTAACCTGCACATCCCTGGACACTATGGGACAATTTAGCATGGCCAATCCACCCTAACCTGCACATCCCTGGACACTATGGGACAATTTAGCATGGCCAATCCACCCTAACCTGCACATCCCTGGACACTATGGGACAATT